>NC_056732.1:189924328-189954328 GCF_019279795.1 Protopterus annectens
AGTTAACTTAAATGTTTCAAATATCCAGTGCTCACACACACACACACACACACACGTACATGTACACACACACGTACACACACGTACATGTACACACACAATTACATGTACACAGACACGCACATGTACAAACACAATTACATGTACACAGACACGTACATGTACACACACACAATTACATGTACACAGACACACACACACAAAACACACACACACGTACACACAAAAACACACACAGAAGTCCCAACTGCAAATGCTATTGAATGCTGTCAAGTGCTCACTAATTTTTGCATTTCTGTCTGGCCCCATGAATACCAAGAAAGAGAGAGCAAGAATAAATACATATGCGTAGGTGTCTGATAATGACATTTGTAAATTGGTATACTTTGAAAGGCTTGCGCACTTACACTGAGTGGTAAACCAGCTTTTAGATTGTAAAGATGAATATTTAACAATGTGTATATTTTGGTGTAAGTGTATCAGTTTCCTAAACAAATGGGAATTCATTGGACATGTGTTGCCAAATACCATAGAAAATGTCTTCTCAATTTGATTTATTTTTTCTGCCTTGAAAGGTAGGGCTTTCCATATTTTTTTTTTAACCAACAACTGTTTTCTTAAACAGTGGCTGGGTTTTCACTTATTGTTAGGTAGCGATTTAGGGTCTGTGTCCGTTAAGTATCTGTATTTAAAGCAGCTCTGTCCATGTGTGTAAAAACAAGCAAGTAGCTCCGTTTTAAGTATTTGAGTGTAAGCCGCTCCGGTTTACGTTAGAAATCTTTGTAGCAGCTCTGTTTTAATGTGTGTGTGTGAGAAATGCAGGTCTGTTTTACATTTATCTTAGTAGCAGTTTAAGCAAAAGTGTGTGTGAGAAATCTCTGCTAGTCTGTTTTACATTTTATATAAATCGTTGGTGTGTGTGTGGTTTAGATTAGAAATCTTGCAGCTCCGTTTAAATGTGTGTTGGAGAAATCTTTGCAAGTCAGATTTATCTGTGTAAGCAGCTCCGGTTTATATTAGAAAATAGAAATATTTGTAGCAGCTCCATTTTGCAGAAATGTGTGTGTAAATTGTAAGCATCTCCGGTTTATGTTAGAAATCTTTGTAGCAGCTCTGTTTTAATGTGTGGCTTACATTAGAAATCTTTGTAGCAGCTCCATTTACATTTTACAGAAATCTTTTTTACTAACTAAGCAAGCAGTGCAAGTCCGTTTTACTGTGTGTGTGAGAAATCCCTGCAATAGCAGCTCCATTTACATTTTACAGAAATCAGTGCAGGCGGTCCATTTTACATTTTAACAAGCTGTACAGTTACTCCGATTGTAGCACATTAGGCACCAGGGCTCAAGACTTGCTAGTGAAATGCATGGTTACTTTGACTGTAGCTCATAGGGACCAGGGCTCAAGACTTGCTAGTGAAATGCATGGTGGTAACACAACATTTTATTCTAACAACTTTACAAAATTATACAAGCAATATTTAAAATGTGCCCCTGGTTTTTGACCTTTTGCCCCCCCCCCAAAAAAAAAGAAATTGAAAATAAGAGTGAGAAGCTGTGTAAGATGCCTATGGTTTATACTACTGTCATTCTATGTATAGTGTGGATGTGGAAGTAGAATTTTATGATGGAATTGTTCTGAATTGGGCAACTTTGTTATTTGTTCATGCATTTTATTTCACTGCCTACAGTACAGCCTACTGGAAAAATGTTAAAATAATTTAAAATGCGCTATAAAAAGTGTGTTGTATTGTACAAGGAATATAATTGAATAAAGTCAGGAAGGTGTATCAAAGAAAAGAGCACATGTATGTTTCTTGTTTTGTGTGCAAGAGGCCAACGATTTGAAAACAGCCCAAAGGTGATTTTTAAACACGACTGACAAAATGCATTTTCTTTGGATGTGGTGTGGGTTTCAATGAATGAGTTTCAAGGGCAGGGAAGTTTTAATGCCAAGTCTATTTTCATTGTGAGACAGTATTGCTTTGTTTACCAGATGTTTATTAGTGTTTGGGCATTGTTGTGCTGTAAAATGTAAAAATAATATCCAAATAATCATTGTAGAAGTAAAGCAGTATGCAAACATTAGTGTTTATGATAAATGGGGTAAAATAGCCAGGTGACGGGACATTGGAATGGCTGCAGGGGGACTCTGGGGCCATATCTTGGTCATCTGTTCTTCCAATTACATTTGAAAGTTGGTATCCCACAATTCCATTGGAGTGGGTGGGGTTATGTAATTATGTATGCAAATTAGATGTTAATCAGCGTACAGATTTGTACCTATTTTTCATGGGCCTTGTCCAGATTTTTGATGTTTCCCGGTTGAGAGGTATGTGTGTGTGTGTGTGTGTGTGTGTGTGTGTGTGTGTGTGTGTGTGTGTGTGTGTGTGTGTGTGTGTGTGTGTGTGTGTGTGTGTGTAGTAGTCAGAGAACAAACAGAGGACAATAGTTGACAGAAAGGACAAAGTTGCGAAGGAAAGAGTCAGTAGGGATCTCTAAGGGCTGAAAAAGAATTCTGTTAACTGGAAGGTATGTCTATGAGGTACACTGATGGAAATGTTACACTGTGCTTACAAAGCTGTTCCCCTATGTGAAGAAACTGAATTGCCTATTCACCAAGTTCTACTGAATGCTCTAAGGACTGGAAGGAAGTGTCTTTTCTGTCTGAATCTGTAAGTACTGAATTGTTTATTTCGAAAAGCAGGAATAATATGAAAGTGTGTCAGACGGCTGAACCATGGACTTGTCTGAACTTACTGCTAAAATTATTTCCTAAAATATTCGTCTTGCAGAACAAACAGAGCTTTGACCAAGTTCTACACCAATTTTATACAGGAAGAATTTTCATGCTAGAGAATAAGAACATTTTCTCTCATGTGTGTCTGTGTGTGTGTGTGTGTGTGTGTGTGTGTGTGTGTGTGTGTGTGTGTGTGTGTGTGTGTATGCTTATATGAGTGTGTGTGAGTATGGGCATGTGTGCACATGTGTATGCATGCTTGCTTGTGGCGTGTGTGTTTGCACGTGTGCATATGTGTGTGCATGTGTGTGTGTGTGGGGGGTGTTTGTGGTGTGTGTGTGTGTGTGTGTGTGTGTGTGTGTGTGTGTGTGTGTGTGTGTGTGTGTGTGTGTATGTGTGTACATGCACATACATGTCTATCTATGTGTGTTTGGCAAGCTTATATGTATCAGTGCTCTAGGTCACTTTAATGCATAGACAGAGCTACATCAAAGATATTATGTCACAATCCTTTATTGGTAAGACAATACATCTCAGTAGCCTAAGCATGATTATAGTTAGCGTAAAGTACCTTCCTCTGGGACAACAGAAACTAATATTTCTGATCTCTGTCAGCAGTCTGGCTGATGAATACATGGGAGAAACATTGCCGCTTAGCCATTGTGTATCATTTTAAACCACCCATCTTCTAATATTGCATAGGTTCATAGGTGTATAGCAGACTAATGACCACTGTGTCCTTTATAACCTTTATACAAGTATCCTGATTGTATCTCCCAAGTTGATGTGCCTTAGAGCTTATTTTAAGGAGTATATGCAAGCTGTGGGAAGATTTCCCTGTTCATTATGACCAATACAGTTGAATGATGACATCTTGGACCTATATGCTATGCCCTTGTTTATAAGTTGAACAACAAAGAATGATTTCCTTACTACCTAAGACACGTTAGTCAAAAGCCAGATTACTATCTAAATACATACCCAAATACCTGACTACTGGTTCTACTCTTAGGGGTATTTTATTGACGAGGTAATTTACTAAGATGTCTGACTTCCCAAAGGGTACTACTATACATTTCTTGTCAATGAGTGCCAAGTCATGGCTTTGGCCACAGCCATTTGTCTGAGTTAGACCTTCCTATAGGATGTTAGTGTCTTAGTTAGATTCTGTGACTACTCTTAGTTTGCAGTCATCTGCAAACCTAGTCATCCTGAGGCCTTAGACATTGGCCTTGACTTCCAAGAAGTAGATGCCAAAATGGAGCAGATCAAGCACAGAACCTTGAGGGACTCCACTTGTGACTGGCCTGTTTTTGGAGGTGGTCTCCCCTATCTTAACTTCCTTGGTCCTATCTGAGAGCCAGTTGGCTATCCAGTGTATAACATAGGAATGTATGCCTATATTCATGAGTTTGTTTACAATGCTGAAGTGGGGTATTTGTCAAATGCCTTAGCCAGGTCAAGATAGACAGTAGGAACTGTTTTGCCCTCATACATTGCCATGGTGACCTTCTCAAAGAAGTTTACCAGACTGAGTGGGCATGATCTGCTCTTGATGAAACCAGACTTGCTAGACACATTGTTTGAAGGTATTCTATGTTAATTGTTTCCATGATAGGCCTTTCCTTGGTTTTGCATATTAGACTAGTCAGACATATGGGTCCATTGATGACACACCCTTGTGCATACTGATGGTCATTATGGTTCTCCACTCACACAGTACAAAGCCTGTTTTGAGACTATGGTTAAAGAGTGCCTCTATGGTCCTGACAGGTCATGTTTCAGGCTATTTAAGAGGCATCCTGGGATATTATTGGGGGGGTCTATATTAAATCAGTAAACGCTTAAAAAAGTGAACACTGATTTATTGACCCCATGTAAGCGAAAGCTTACAATCCCGAACACTTAGGACAGCGATTTTTTCCCAGGGAAAAAAAATCGCTGTTCCAAAAAAGAAAAAAAAAACTTTAAAACATTACATAAAGTGGGGGGCATCACCATCTCCCCACACCCCCTGACGTGGAGGGCTGTGCCCCCATCCCCCCTACTTAAATATACCAACTCTGAGATTGCACTATAGTGATGAAAATGGCAAAATAACGAAGATGGACAAGCAATTTCTTTCCCAGGGAAAGAATTTGCTTATATGCCATTTCGGCATTTTGCCATTTCATGCTTTCAAGTTCGATCAAGATGCATTCGAAAGAATGTGTCTTTGATCATATAATAGGGAACCTTATTGGGGTCCATCGATGCAGTCTTCTGGCCTTAAAGAATGCATCTAAGGTCTGCTCCCTAGTCACAGTTTGGGTACTTTTAATTGATGGTATTTCCTGGTAGGGGCTGACAGGGAAGAAAGAGGTGGTGGCAGGGGTAAAAATGGAGCTAAATTTATTGGATAGAGGATTTGATATATCTTCAAGCTCCATGTAGTTGGCTCCATTCATAATCAGTTCTGCACACTGTTGTGTGCTGCCTTTGAGGTTTCTGACATAGTTAAAGAAAACCCTGTGCTTGTCTTCTGCTTGGGGGCTATCTTTACCTCAAAACATGGCTTTATTAGACTTAATTTGTCCTCTTAGTTATTTGAAAATAGTGTCCTTATCATATTGGACATAGCACTTTCTAATCTTTGCTATGATTTTTTTCCTTTTGTTGTACAGCCAGTACATCTGGATTCCATTAGAGTGGCTTGCTTTTTGAGTTAGTTCTAGGTTTATTTCTGGTAGGCACAGCTGTCTCTATGCATCTATTGACATGAATGTACAGGGGTTCTATGAACAATTCTGCTAAGTAGCTGTTTTCGCAGAGTTTGGGGGGACTTAACATTTTAACAGCTTATCACTTAGTAGTAGGAAGTTTGCCTTAAAATAGTTCCTAAATCCTACGAGGTTAGATGCAATCCCAGAATGGAATTTTATTGTGAAGGAGATGGATTTATGGTTTGATCTTACAAGAGAGGACACTACACTAGGTGGATACAGCATTCCTCCATGTTTGTGAGTACCAGGTTGAGTATGTTTGCACCTCTAGTAGGCATATGGACTATCTGGTCTAAGGTTTTGTGTTTGCACTGTCCAGGAATCTCTGGCCTGTAACTTTGGGGTTATACAAGTATCGGAGTTTACAGTGGGGTAGTTGAAGTCACCCATGAATATGATATTGTTCTGAATAGTGAAGGCCTCCAGTAAGTCCAAGTATGAGTTATAGATTTCTTTCATCATAGACAATGATGCATAGATTGCAAGAACAGGATATGGGACTTTACCTCTGGAAATCTGGGCATGGAGAATCTCAAACACGTCATCCTATTTGACTATTCTTAAGTTGAGTTTGTTGTTCATATAGCTTGAGACACCTTTGTCTTTGGTCCCTGCCTGTGCAGAATCTGGCCTAAATGTGTGGAAGACATTGCAGCCCTGCACTGCTGGGTTGCTGTCCATGCCTTTAAACCATGTCATAGCAGCTGCATGGATGTCAACATTCTTCAGGGTATGGGTAACCAAGACGATGTGCAATTTCTTGCTTAGGCTCCTGGTATTGAGCAGTAACTTTTGAAGATTTCCTTAGGCTGGTTGTGCTACATAAGAAGGGTTGTCAGTTTAGCATTGCCATAAAAAGGCACTAAAGGGAAGGACAAGTTTTTAGCCAATATTCAAAAGCTTAGAAGGGAAAAGTGTAAATCATCCTTGGCAAAGCAATGTGGTCTTTTTACCATATCCACCCATGCTGACAAATATTGTAATCCCTTGGAATGACACCAAAAACTAAGCTAATTATTGTAGTCAGTCATCTTTTGTTCATATTGTGGTATCATCCTTGGTGAAGATAGAATGCTGCTCAATGCTATGCACATACTAGCATGGGACAGATAGTCTGAAAGCTCCATAATGTCTCACTTCATATGGTCCAGGAAGGTTTACACCAATATGTACTAAGACTGTGTCATACTGGTACTTGTGGTCTAATGACTTGAGTGCATGCATGAGTTGGCGGATCCTGTCTCCTGACAGACAACTGACTCTAGTTTTCTCCTTATTCAGCCTGGTGAGTGAGACATTCATATGTCTCACAATCCAATCTCCTATGATTAAAATATTGGTTGTGTGTAGGCTTGCCTTATGGGCTTTGTGTTTGAGGCTCCAAAGGATATGGCTGTATGTGTTGTGCTGGGCGCTGTTTTGCTTGAGTAATTTTGGTGTTGTAAGTATTCTTTTTATAAGATGAATGTGTAGGAGGTCTTTGGGATTTAAAAAGTTTCTTTTAAGTGCCTCAGCATATTTTGGTATATGTGCTGGATCAGTACTATGTGTGGTGGGTGTAATGCTTACATTACTGACAACCTGATTTCTATTTTGTGTTATTTTGTGTGTGTTTTGCCTCCAGTGACATTGTGTAATTACATCTCTCACATACTATATCCATTTCTTTAAGGATTAGTTGGCTTCACTGAATATGGGAGAATTCTGGTATTGTCTTAGGATACCCATATCTACCCAGCTGCCGGGTGAGGAATTGGGAAGTGCCTATCCATGGTGCCGCGTCCTTTTTAGGTGAACTGTAAAGATGTGGCACTGCTGGCTAATTTGGAGCCTGTGAACTTAAACTACAACTAGGTTTTGTATGACTAAAGTCATGTGGCAGTGCTACTCAGCCCACAAACAAGTTGTTCTTTGCACATCTAAGTACTGGGTAAAGTTGGAGAGGGAGTTTTATAGGGAAATTTTGGTTTCAGGGTACCTGCATCTTTACTAGGCACTACTAAATGCCACTGCACGATGAGCATCAGAATTTATAGACTGAAAGAAAAGTGACTAAACCAATGAAAAATTCTCTGGCTAATGAAATGATCTCACTTTAAGCCTCCCTGTGTGTTTCCTAACTTGGACAAATCAAACAAAATTTTTGCTGCCACTAGAATTACAGTCTCAGTCTTCTTAATGTAAAAACACACCTTAGTTAGCCAAATGTGACAGGTACCAGAAACAAATCAAACAACCAACTGCAAATAGTAATTACAAGATGATGCTAGGGCAGGCACACCAGCAATAAGCAGCCCACACTTTAAGGCAATTTCAAAGCACCCTAGCAGTCGGGGGGGGGGGGTTCCCAGTATTATCTGCCAGTGCCCAGTATCGTGACCAAAGGTGATAAGACTGGATAGAGCTTCCAGGCTAGGTATTCAGGAGGTGAGACTGAAAGTAGCTTCCAATGCCAGATATATTTTAGGTGTGGGCAGCTCAAAAGCCTCCAAGTTTAAAAGTACAACAAGAAAAGGGTGGGTGGATGAGTGGGAAACAACAAAACTGATTTGCATGATAAGGTAAGTGCAGTAGTTTAAATGTACTTTAAGTGTACTTAAATGTATGCAAAAAGGGGTCAGTGCTTTGCTTCCAGGCTTCCAATAGTCCTAATAGTAAAATGGCTGTCTGCTCATGTAATATGAGATACCAAGAGTCTCAGTTTGAATACCACATACTCTAGCTGCAAGTCATACAGCTGGCCAAAGCTGGCTTTTTGTTTTAAGTTTAAAAATTGACTAAAAATAGAAATGGATGAGCAATGACAATAATCTACTTAAGAGCTCAGAAAAATAACAACAGATACCGTAAAACCCAAATCAGTTCATAGCTGTAGCTTCAGATTTGAAAGAGTGAAAAGAAAAATGCATTAAAATGAGAACCCATTCAGAACCGATTTAAACACCTAAGGCACAGCACAGAAACGACTTGAAAAGCACTGCAGACTGTAAAGCACTGCAACTATAAAAATGCCTTAATTAATAGGTTTAGTAAGATTCAGAACAAATAGAAACAGGAACCACCCAAACTGTATTAGTTGTAAGAGAAATACTGTACTTTAAATGTAGTTTAAATGTACTTCCCTATACAAAATGGAGTCTGAATGTTTTTTTCCAAGCTTCCAAGTTCCCAAGAGTCGAAAGACTAGGAATGCTGATTGCTCATGCAATATAAAGTACCCGGCAGTTGAGCTTAAATACCATAAGCTCTACTTAGCTTCTCCTACAGCAACTGTAGTTTGAATAAACTATTAAATTCATACTCATACACACACACGTGCATGTGCACTGTACTTTCCAAGGAAGTCTAGCATCCTTTCACATTACCGCATATTTGTGTCATGGCCCAAGGAAGATTGCTACCACCACTTCTGATTACCTGAATGGATAACTTCAGTTTTTTTTCACTCTCATGAAATATCAAGTAGTAATGAACATATGAGGTAATGTACAGCAGAGCAGTCTGGGTAATTAGAAGTAAATATCAATGATGAGTGCTCATTCATCGAAAGTGCCATATTACCAGTTGAAAAGAACATACATAAACAAATCAGTTACCATTTTTATGGAATAAAAGTTTTAGAAGGAAAGCAGTGTCCAGCAGTGTTCTTCTCATTTACCATTTTTAAAAGATGTGTAAATAATGATACTTTACTTGAAAAATAAGTTGGTTATAGATGATAATTATGAGGCAAAATAAATAACTGCATAGCTAAAATAGAAAAAAAAACATTAAGTAGATCAAATGCTTAAAAAACTATCTGTCCAACCAGCTAACTCTTTCCTGGGTAGTTATAACTGAAAGAGTTACTGGGCCCTATTTGCAATGTCTGAATTGTCAGCACATAAAAAGCCAAGACTCAAATGTAGTAATCAACTCAGTAGCATAGAGAATGAATCCAACCTATACTCCGCAAAGTCCTATAAAAATCTCATTCCAGAACTCTAAAACAATGGCTGGTAAGAATTTCTTTCCATGTGATCCCTGACAGATGTCTTGTAATGTGTGAGCAGATAGCAGTATGCCATTAATTTCAAACCATTCTCCTCTTAGTGAACTTCAGTCTGTAGTACTTTGTGAATACTATCCATGGAGTCATGTCTTAAGAAAATCAGTTCTATCCTTTAATCTTTATTGCTAATAATACCCCACGGGGGATATATATATATATATATATATATATATATATATATATATATATATATATATATATATATATATATATATATATATATATATATATATATACATATATAAGTACTTTATAATCTCGAAGTACTAAAATGTCAAATTTCAGTATCTCGAGACTATAAAGCTGAATGTTTACAATAGCGAAAGTTCATAATCGCAAATTCGAATATCTTAAATTAGAGGTTATGGCCTTACGCTACGTAATGTCAGGGATTGTGTGCTGATGGTGCGCGGTGCTGTGTGTGGATCTAGGTGTTGTCAGGTAAGTGAGTATTTTGTGAGGGACTGGAGAATGTGCATGTGTGAGTTTGCTTTTGTTTCCTGTTTGTGCAATCTTGTAGTTAGTATATACAAGTAGGGTGTGTGTGGAGAGCTCAGCCCCCCCACATGGGGGGTGCAGGGGGCTTGCCCCCCTGCTTATGTGTGTATGAGTTGTGTATGTGTGTAGTTTTGTTTGTTTATGTTGTGTTGTGGGTGTTGTGGTGTATGTATGGTGTAGTATGTGCAGTTTGTTCCATGTTTTAAATTTTGCGGTTTTCGGTTTGGGGTTTTGTTGTTTCAGTGTTTAGTGGATTCGGTTTCATGGTCTCGAGATAGTGAAATTCGATATTTCGAGATTATGAAGTGAATCCATATATATCTATATATATATATATATATATATATATATATATATATATATATATACGTGTATATCTGTCTATCTGTATATATATATTTTATATATATATATATATATATATATATATATGTGTTTGTGTGTGTGTGAGCGTGTGTGTGTGCGCATTTGAGTGTGTGAGTTTGAATGTGTGTGTGTGTGTGTGTGTGTGTGTGTGTGTGTGTGTGTGTGTGTGTGTGTGTGTGTGTGTAAAGTTAATTACAGATTCAGAGTAAGCTTCTCTTTCCCCAGAGTTAAACTCACATCTTTCAATTTACTGCCTAGAGCTAAAGAGAGCATAATAGTTCATTTGTCTTTCATACATCCAGAATCTTAGTTGTACATTTTATACATTATATATAGCCAAATATATAGCCAATAGACTTCCCCAATGAACAGAGTTACAGGCACAGTTGCTATACTAATATACGTTGTTAAACATTTTACAAGAAATAATATTCCAGCGGGAAGCTGTAAGCAATTTTAGATTATTTTAAGACACTGAAATATCTCACAGCATGCCCAGGAAAGCAATGCCTCTCAGAGTAAAGTACAGAAAAAAACAAAAAACAAGTTCTCAGGCCCAGAGACCAACCAAAAGCCAGACAATAGCAACAAGCAAATCAGCTCTAATCAATTACCACTTAACATCACCAACGTTAAAACAAACTTAACCATCAAAAGAAAAGGTCCCATTCATCTGACCACACACTCGGGACCGTCCAGGCATCAACCCCGTCAAAACACCGCGCTACCTCAGCTGCAGCACATAACATCCAATCTCGATGTCACACTCCAACTAGTCATCAAGGGTGCCCCGCAGCATAGTTAAAACTATCCTGCAGGGAGCGTTTTAACAAATATACATATAATAAGTCCAGCCCTGTAACAGAGAATGTAGTTTTTAATGACAGCAACCACTAGCCCAAGGAAACAGTAATAACAGCTCACACCCTCCTATTTACGATGCCAATGATTACCATCAGCCATACAAGTGTTTCATCAACAGTGCAGAAATGAGTAGCAAAATCGCAAGGGAAAAAACTGTCTTATCTATAACAGAATTCAGTCGAGCTGCACTCATCAGAATACACTACATTCACTACAGTAATTCTATGGGGATGTCAAAACTAGAAAAAAAAACATCAGTTAATGCACATCATGCAACCATATTCTATTAGATAATTAATTAACATCAATTACCACCAAAAAGAAAAAAAAAACATAATCGGGATATAAAAATAAAGAGCAACAACAACACCCACCTGTTGAACCATTTTTATTTCCACAAAATTCTGGGTCATAAGATGAAATTGAATAAACGAAAGGTTGTTTTTTATGTTTATTTTGTAAACTTCTTCTTAAATTCAAAAGTTTTCCAGGATCCATTGTCAGCAATTCTTTTAAGACTAGTACTTGCCCATTCCATTTCATCAAATTTGTCGAGGATCTTTATTAGATTTAATGAAAGTAATGAAAGAATCTAGTTCATCAAATATTTTTGGACCATTTTGGAGAAATATTTTCACTCTAGCTGGAAATAGTAAATGAGATTTTTTGGGGCCTTCTTAAGTTCTTTAAGTAGTGGTAAGAACAGCTTTCTTTTGGCAAGTACAGATGAAGAAGAATCATTGTCAATGCAAATAATGCTGTCTTTAATTTTAATTGATGTTTTAGCCCAGGCAGTTTTTAAAACCATTCCTTGTAATGTGAAGATAGGAATTTCACTATGACAGATTTTGTAGAGTTGCTTTTTCTATTTTTGGAAGAAAGCAAAGATCTATGGGCTCTTTCAATTCCATAGGAAAAGCTTCAGGAGTTCTAAAATTTCAGGAAGCCATGAGGTTAACAATTTCTCCATATTATTTTCTTCAATATTATCTGGTAACCCAAAGTTCCTTATATTGTTTCTGTGTGATCTATTATCTAGATCATCTATTTTTGTTTGAAGGAAAGTATTTTGTTTTAAGAGAAATTCCTTATGGTGTTTGTCTTCTTGAATCCTACTGTCCATGTCATTTAGTGATGTTTCTATTCCTGTAATCTGCTTGTTCTGTTGTTTAAGATCTTCATGTAAGGTTTCCATTTGTTGTGTACATTTTTCTTTGAAGTTATCTCACTTCATGTCCATTCTGTCAACTTTTGTTGATAGTTCTTGAATATTTATTAAGGATTGAAGTCTTTCTTTATTGTAGTTTCTTGAGGAGAAGATTTTTTGGAGCTCATATTGTAATTTGGTATCAGAAGATTGTCTCAAGTATTTTTGACAGGAATTAACATAAAAATTGAAAATGTTTTATATATTATCCAAGTAGAGGCTTAGATGATTCCAAATATGTACAACCCCCCCCTGCAATTTGGATAATTATATTCCCAAAAATCCTGTCATAGAAATTCTGAAGAGGTAGAGCTGAAAGTGTTCATTCTGGCCACGCCCCTGGAATGGACTTTTGACATACTTTTCTAAACATTGCATGCATCGCCAAACAAGGGATAAGAATATCAATGATTAGTTGTTCTTGTTAGGTAAAGGCAACATGGAAGTTAAACTAGCAATGCAACTCCACACTGCAGGGGTTCTTTCCCTATGTGACAGCTGAAATTATAGTACTGTTATGATACTTTACTTGTTTGTTTGTTTGTTTGTTTAGTTAGTTAGTTAGTTATATTTATGATTTATTATTGGGGTAAAGCATTGGACCAGAGTGCTGTTTTCATGCTCAACCCGGGAAAAAAGGGACAATACAGTAAAATGTAGCATCAGTCAATAACTGCATAGAATGGTTAAGCAAGGTCAAGGTCAAAAGGTAAGTAATACATGCTGTACAAATTGTGGATATACATGCACAGCTAAAAATGTTATTCGTGCCCTCAAATGATCCTGCCCCTACAGCCTGTTTCCATTGATTCATCTTCTCAAACCTTAATGACCAGACTACAGAAATCCATTAATGTTATTAAAACAACCAAAAGCAGCACATTTCATTGGTCTTCACTTTGAACAGTTTCATGGGAATAACGTTAGATGTTCAGAAGACACTGTACTTAAATATGCTAATCTGCTGATATATTATAATTTAATGTAAAATATATATTCATTATAGAAAGAAGCTACATTTTAAAATCCAACACATTGATATCTGATGGGCTTAACACTAACTGTATTTGCCATGGTGGTACAGCGGTAGAGTTGTTACCTCACAGCAAGAGGTTCTCCCATTCGATTCTTGGCGTGGCTTTGGAGTGCCTTCTGTGTGGAGTCTGCATGTCCTCGCCGTGGTTGAGTAGCATTCGAAAGACATGCGTGCGTAAATGGGCTTGCCTTCATTGAAGATTGGGCATCAAGCTGGCACCTCAGCATTTTGTAAAAATCTACTGCTAATCATTAGCGGACCGGAGTTCCGCTGTGGCGACCCCTTACAGGGAAAAAGCCAAAAGACAAACAACAACATTAACTTAATGACATTTTACATTCAACTGACCTTGTTTTAATTTATTCTTTTTTGAATTCATGCATTACTTTTGCTATTTATACTGCTATCTTAGTCTTAATTTCTCTCTTCCTGAAGATATAAGTAAAGGCACAAGGTATGTGATGTTTTTGCAGTCCGTTAGCAATATTCTTAGATTTTTATAAATACCTGACTATTATATTTGGGCAATATGAGTTGTCTCCTTTTCCTTTGCTGAGGACACATGTATGCAGAGGCAGTATGGAGAAAATTGTAGACATACTGTGGCAAAAGCCTCGGATTTCAGATAAAAGTACCTAGTTATACCAACACATTTTACTTAAAAAAAGAGGAAAAAAACATACCATTTTTACCCATTAAGCAGTGGTTACTATAGATTACTTTCAATAAAGAAAAGTGATACATTGTTTAAAATTAGAACTAAAAATCAATGACAGATGAGAAATACAATACTATCTACATATGAGACAAATTTTGTCTCCTTGATATCACACCATATGAAACATTGAAACTACTAATAAATGAGCAGCACATATTCCCATAATTTCATACCCATTACAGCTTAATTGCAAGACTGAAATTTGTTTACCAGTTGAAAATGCAAATCAGGGACCACTCCTGACATATAGGATCATAGGTTCATAGGTTGGTACTAGGTTATCATCCCTAGGGCCTATACAAGCCTAGTCATAACAATTCCCTGGATATTTCTTCCCACAATATTTACTTCCATAGACCCCTATCTCGCAGGGTGACTGACGTGATCCCTGGGGTGAATTTCCATCTCCCATCCAATTGTCAAGGTTCCTTTTGAAGAGGGCCAATGAGGCGCTCTGCTTGACATGTATGGGCAGTTTATTCCAGAGTATGGGAGCCTCTGGGTCAGGAACCCATCCTTCCAGCATGTTTTGTTCATTGTGATGACAAGGTTTAGATCCCTGGAACATGTGGCTCTGAGGGATTGAGATTTCTTTAAGTGGAGCATGTCCAGCAGCTCAGGGTTTGACATGGCCTTGTATGTTAAGCAGACATTGCCTCTGAGTAGACGATATGCCACAGAGTATAGCCGGAGATTTTTTAGATGGTCAGCATAGGGGATCTGCTTTAGACCTGTGATTCTTTTAGTGAGGTATTTCTGCGGCCTTTCCAGCTATTGCAGATGTCTTGTGAGGTACATACCAAATGGAGCGTTGTGTTCTACAATGGATCTAATGAGGGATGAGTACAGGTGTGCCACATAGAAGGATTTCTTGACTGTTGTGGCGATGTGGTTATCGAAGGTGAGACCACTGTCTACCTGTGTCCCTAAGTCTCTCATCACACTTTCAGTGTTTAGTGTACTGCCACCTATGTGGTAATTCATGGGTACATGTTTTTTCCCAAAGGGGATAACTATACATTTCTTGGCATTAAGCTTGAGCCCATGGTTCTGGTACCAAGCATCTGTTCCTGTAAGGCCCTTTTGTAGAATATCCACATCATTTGGGGATTCAATAATGGCTCCCAGTTTGCAGTCATCTGCGAACTTTGTTAGCCAGAGTCCCTTAGCGTTGGCCTGTACTTCAGAGAAGTAGATGCCAAACAAGAGAGGTCCCAGGACTGAACCCTGAGGTACTCCACCTGTCACTTGTCTGGAGCTGGATTTGGAGTTGGCTACTTTTACAGTGTGGGTTCTGTCAGTAAGCCAGTTGGCAACGCATCGAGTGATGTAGGTATTTATGCCCAGCTTAGTAAGTTTATCTATGATTCCAGAGTGAGGGATGGTGTTGAAGGCCTTGGAGAGGTCCAGACAGGCTGTGTGGACTGTCTTACCCTCATCCACAGCTGAAGACTGATTCAAAGAAGTCAATCAGGTTCAGTAGACAAGATTGGCCCTTCATGAACCCAAACTGGGTGGAGTCCAGTGTTTGAAGGTTGCCAATGTCTTTGTTTATAAGTTCCATGATAATGTGTTCCATACCCTTGCAGATAAGGCTCTTCAAATTGATGGGATGGTAGTTCCTGGGATCCAAGGTGGATACCCCCTTGTGGAGTGGGATAACTGTAGCTGTGCACCAATCAGTGGGCATGAAGCCCCAGGTGAGGCTATGATTAAACATGACACTTAGGTGAGGTGCCAGTTCATTTTGTAGTTCATGTAATACACAGCCTGGGATGTTATCTGGTCCCATGGATGCTGTATTCTTAGCTTTTGAGAGTGCGGTTTCTAGCTGTATGACTGTGATTATTGATATTTAGTAATCTTTTGGTATTGAGATGGGCCCTTTAGGGGGTGAGAGGGGTGTGAAGTTGGCACTAAATTGATCTGCCAGGATATTGGCAATATCCTTGGGATCAGTATATTTAATGCCATTCTGCTGTAGCTCAGAGTAGATCTGAGCATTGCCATTTAGATTCTTGACATAACTATAGACTGCCTTGTGGTTGTCTTTGGAATCTTTGGCAATTTTATTTTTGTAAGTAGCTTTGGAGAATTTTATGAGGGATCTCAGCTTCCTACTGAGGCTGGTCAGGGAGTTTTTTGCATCCTGGGATTTTCCTCTTTTCTGCAACAGTTTCTTCCTTGTGCTGCATAGTTTGTTTATGGCAGGGAATCACCAGATTGGCTTCCTTTTTTTGGAGAAGAGCGACCTGGTTCTATTTGGGATGGCACGATTCATACATGAGTGGATGTGCTCGTACAGTGCCTTAGTGTAGGATTCAGCAGTCGAACTTTCAGCTCCCATCTGCATGAGTGTCATGAAGTTTGTCACTTCTGACTTGAGTAGCATGAAGTTGGCTTTGGAGAAGTTTTTTACAGAGGTTTCCTTACGGGTCTATATTATAACATTGAAGTTCTCTAACATCGAATGTTATAATATCGAACCCATAATGTCGAACGCTGAAAACAGCGAAGGTGCAGGACACCAAATTCTTTCCCAGGGAAAGAATTCAGTGAGCTGTTGCTGTGGCTTCACTGTTTTCAGCGTTCGATATATTGGAGCGTTACGGGTCGGGTTCAGGTAAGTATGCGATTGTGTGTAGGTTAGGGTTGGGGGTGGATTAGGTTAGTTAGGGTTAGGGCGCAGGTCAGGTAAGTGTGCGATTGTGTGTAGGTTAGGGTTAGGGGATGGGTTAGGTGAGTTAGGGTTAGGGCGCGGGTGAGGTGAGTGTGCAATAGTGACAGACCTTAGGGTTGACAGATCTTAGGGTTAGGATTGGGTTAAGGTAAGTGGATAGCTAGTACTGTATGTAAAGTTTAGTTTAGGTGTAGGATTTTAAGTGTATGTGTGTGGATGGCTGTTTTTTGTGTGTGTTTGTGCTGTGTGTATGTTTCTTGGAATAGCGAATTTTTTCCCTGGGAAAAAATTTGCTATTCTGACTGTTCGATGTTTTCACACTTCGGTGTTTAGGGTTCGATATAATAACATTTGATGTTAGAGAACTTCGATGTTATGATATAGACCCTTCCTTACTGGGGGATGGAGGTGGGATGTGAATGTCAAGGGTGATTTGCTTATGGTCAGACCTGATCACTGGCTTGGAGCATCTATCTCCCATGTTGGTAATGACCAGGTCTAGGATATTGAAGCCCCCAGTGGGACAATGGATTAGTTGATCCAGGGTACTGTAATTTATGAATTACAAGAACCGTTGGGAAAAGGTGTTAGTACCCGAGTAGGTTTCCCAGTTAATGACAGGGTAGTTGAAATCACTCAGTATTAAGGTGTTTGGTTGTATCTTAATATTTTCCAGTATGTTTAGAAAGGTGTAGTGAGAATCTTGGGGCATGGTGGGGGATCTGTAGCAAGCTACAATTTGGATTGCAGTCTTACCTAGTGTTAGTTGCACCTGGAGAATTTCAGATGCATTGCGTTGGACAACTAGCCTGGAGGTGTGAATATCCTCGGTGAATATGGACACTCCTCCACCTTTAGTGTTTCGGTCTTGGTTTGGTGGCCAAAACGTGTGGTAAGAGTTGTAGCCTGATATTGCAGGGGTGCTCTCTGGAGCCTTGAACCAGGTCTCAGTTACTGCACAGATATCGATGTTCTCCATTTTTAGGAGTGTCTCGAGAGAGTGCATTTTCAGGTTTCGATTTCTAGCATTGAGTAGCATTACTTTTAGATTTTGCATGCTTGTATCTGTTACAGTGGTGGTTTTGTCCTTTGAACCTTACCTAAAAAAGGCACTATAGGGGAGGCAAGAGCTTTAGCCAGTAACCTGAATCCCAGGGCTGACAGATGCAAACCATCTCTGGCAAAGCATCGTGGTTTGTTGATCATGTTGTCCCAGGCAGACAGATACTGGATCCCCTTTGAATGACACCAGAAGCTTAGCCAATTGTTGAAGTCAATAATTTTTTCCTTATACTGTGGTATCATTCTGGGTGAAGGCAGAATGCTACCCAGGGATCGGATTATACCTGCCTGGGCCACATGATCCAAGAGCTCTTCCATGTCTCTTTTCATGTAGTCCAGGGAGGTGCGTCTCATGTCATTCACTCCAACATGGACAATGACAAAGTCGTATTTGCACTTGTTGTGGAGTGACTTGATTGCATGTGTTATGTGGCAGATCCTGGCACCTGACAGGCAGCTGACTGTAATTTTCTCCTTGTTCAGCCTGGTGAGTGGGACATCAGTGTGCTTGATTATAGAGTCACCTATGACTAAAGTGTTGGGTACGTTGTCTTTCCTTAGGGGCTGTTGTTGGGTGGCACACTGGTGTTGTGAGCTATGTGTCACTTTGGTTGTGACTGGTGTTTGCATTTCAGCTTCGGAGGTCCTTGTTGCTTGGGCAGGTTAATGTTAAGGGCCTCTGCATATGTGAGTTTAGTGTTGCTATGTCTGGGTATTGATGGTGTGGGTTTTGAAGGGCTATGTGTTGCTTGAGGTGTAGTGCAGGTGTTAACCTTCTCATCTTGACTGTATAGCACAATCTTGGCTGAAGAGAGCTTTGCTTCCAGTTTGGCTATGTAAGTGCATCTCTTACAGGCTGTAGTGTTGGGTGGTAGGAGGAGAGAGTTGTCTGTGTACATGAGGCAGTTGCTGCATTTCCCCAGTATGCCCAGATTCAGCATCACCTGAGAAATCACTGGAAGCTGACCCTTGGACATGCCTATTTAGGTGCTTTTTTTGTAAAGTACAAGAGCTGTTTTCCCATATAGGTCACCTTTTCATATTATTTTTTTTTTCTTTTTTGCAATTGCAGTTGATATCTACAAATTCCCATATCTCTTTATATAAGAAGAAAAAGAAAACTTCTCTCATCCCCCACAAACACACTGCCTAATTTCAAGAGACTGTACACCCAAACATTACCAAATAAGCTGGAATGTGATAAAGCCACCCATGTGTCAGACTTCAGCTATGTATTATAACTTCTCGAGTAAGGCCAAAATGTAATGCATAAAATTAAAAATCAAATACTCTGATTAAATTATACCAAGTATATCACATAGAAAATAAATCATTATGAGGAATAGGACTGAAAAGGATGCTCAGCAAAAGATTCTAAGTGTTCACAGGTCTGGTGCACAATAAACAAATTGTCCATAATGTTACAGCCACTTATTCCACCCGTGTAAAGTCACGTGATCAGTGATCACATTGCCATGCACCATTGTGCAGCACAAAGCACTACAACTGTTCAAAGTTTTATTGCTAGGTCTTGTTAAGCTTACCAAGGCCGATCTACTGTCCCCACCCATGTGGACTGTTCAGCTCACACCCAAGATTTCTAAGCTTGTTCTCTCTGTGATTGCACTTGCTTATGAAAAAGGAAATAATATACCTGTGTGTCTTTAAACCTAGTTTGGTCTCAATATATAGAGATCGGCACTGGAAACAGAAAACCCACAATGGAGAACAGCTTCCTGCAAAAAATGCTTTATTTATTTACTTATTTAATACTGGTCAGTTATGGCAGGAGGATGGTGTGGTCTTTATTTCAGACTTCAGTAAGCTTATCATTGACCACGCTGATCATATGAATTAGCCATGACTTGCCAATAAAGATTTATGTTTAATTTTCTTTTTAGATCTAACCACTTACCGTTAGTTTCATTGCTATACCTGTTGATCATGCACTCTTAAGTGGACTGCCAGAGTGTTGAAATTACATTGCTCTTTAGTAACAATTTCAAAGCCCAACCATTCACCAAATCAGCAAGGTGCTTGCTCACTGTAAATCTCAGGCAGACTACATACCTTAAGGTATGCATAATACTTTCTTATGCATCAGGCGGTTATGCAGAGAAGGAGTCCTCTCAATTTGTTTCTACTAAATAAGAAGTCATTATCAAATTTCATGGCATTTCCTTATCAATGCATAACTTTGCCGATCTAAAAATCTGCCCTTCATCTTGGAACCTCATCAATTTTCACATGATGAGTCAAGAGTTTGTGTTCAGCACTGAAGGCTTGGGAATTAAGGAGTTATGTGCTCTTTCAAATCGTGATAAGGAAATACTAGGAGCATGGAGTACTGCATTAAACCAGTGAGTCATCAGTACTGGAGCACTCCGTTTTGTCATCAACTGCAAAGAATCTATGATTACTTCTCCATTTTCATCTTCTGCATGTAACAACTGCACAAGAAGATACTTTGTTTTAGAAAAAAGTTACATTGTTTTTGTATCTTCTGGGTCACCTGTCAATGTCAGTAATAGTATCTTCCAGGATGGAATTTTTTGCAGAATAATTCTGGTGGATTGATGCAGTGGTGAGCTTGGTCATTCTAATTCTACTGTAGGCAAGTCAGTTTCATTAATTCAGCTGTAGCCATCTTGCCAATACCTTGCAGTACTGTGACCCCAGATTTTTTGATCTGCAAGCCTTTTTAAATGCACGCACACACACACACACACACACACACACACACACACACATATATATATATATATATATATATATATATAAGAAATGAACTTCGTGACAATAAAAGCATTCAATAAAATAGTAAATAACACCAACAACTCTTGTAGAACTTTGTCTTATTTATTATCAAGACTTCTTCAGAAAGACATGTTTCATAAGTATGAGCAACCATTTTCACTTCCTTTATATACATTAGTTCTAGCAGGCCATTTAAATTAACAACAGTTCCTTTCCAATAGAAAAGTGTGAACAAGCAGGGTGCTGTGTGCATTTTCATTAACATTATAATTGCAGTTACATAAGGCAAATTGGTCAGACAGTAATAGCCTTGTGGTGCGTGTGCATACTAAAAGGGATAATGTGCAAAAGGGTGCAAAAAGGGATTGGCAAAAGGGATTGTGTGCAAAAGGGTGCAAGGGGCCAGGAAAGATGACAGTCATGCTGTGATGATTCTAATATAAACACGTAACTTATGAGTGTTTGCCTCTAAAGGTAAGTAAAGAAGGGAATGGAGGAAGGTGGAGACGTCAGGTAGAGAGTCCTACTATGCTTTGGCATCGGTGTGTGTGTGTAGAGGATGTGGTGTGGACTTGAGGGGGGGCTGTTAGGGGGCCGCCCATGAAAAGGAGCCTATGAATAACACTGTCCCCTAGAAGACTGTCGGTGCAGATGGTACCACCCGTGGGCTGGTTTGGATGGTATCACCCTTGAATAAAATGTGAGACCGGGGTACAGTTGGTGGGGTCAACAGGGGCTAGCCTGGTGATTGGGAGCATGTGTGTAGGGGGAGTCAAAAGTCAGAGAGAGAGTGGGAGCATATGTGCATGGGGTATGGGGGAGTCAAAAGTCAGAGAGAGAGAGGAAACACATTATATTCACTTGCACAGTTGTAAATCCATAAACACATTAAATCTACTTGCACAATTCTTCAAACCCTCTTGCACAGTTCTTCAAACCTTATCACATTTCAATCTCTATACCATTTAAGTGCACATTTAATGTTCAGTGTCTCGTTGAGACCTGGATAGACATCAGCTCTCAGTTCAATCTGCCATTTTAATTCATGTACCCTACAAATTCTGTTATTTTTTCCAGCACTGTGAATTTGAATCCTGTGAAGTTTGGGCAAATAGTACTGTGTTTAGCCAAGGCATTCAAACTGTCCTGTTTGTGTATTGCTGCAGTGTGTTCTTTAATACGCTACTCAGCTTCCTGTTCGCTTTGCCGATATAGAAATTCCCACAGTGTAGAAAGCACAGTAGACTACATTTTTGTGTTGCAGTCATAGTGGTCATGTAGACCGACAGTTCTGTTGCAGAAGGTGACATTGTTGTTTTTCGTATGTGTACACAGGCAACACACTTGCCGCAGTCAGACATTCCAGGTTCTGTCGACTTCGCTCTGTGGGGATGGGCTTTATTCCTCTCACCAAAAGAAGAGGTTTGTTTGAAACAGAAGTTTGGGGATATCCCAAGTAACTTTGTCAGACCTTTTTCTCCTCCCAAGATGTCCCAATTGTTAGTGAGGACCCCTCTAATTCCAAACATATCGGTGGAAATTGGAAGGAAACTTGACACCCAGTCCTTTTTGTTCGGTCCGTTCTGTGCCCTTGCTGTGAATCCCTTTTCCAGGATTGGTGGGTACCTGGAGTGTCTGTGCTGTATGATCTCTTGGAACAGGTTGTCCACTAGATACTCTGGGTATTTTCTTTCTAGGAACAAGTTTCTGAGGTAAAACCTTCCTTGATGAAAACCTCGTCCCTAAAAATGAGTCTGGATAACCGGATGAATTGTCCTTTACAATATTCTTTTTCATGAAATGGGGATGCTG
This sequence comes from Protopterus annectens, assembly GCF_019279795.1. Taxonomy (NCBI): domain Eukaryota; kingdom Metazoa; phylum Chordata; order Ceratodontiformes; family Protopteridae; genus Protopterus; species Protopterus annectens. Next base: position 189,946,881 of record NC_056732.1, read on the forward strand.
GCTGCTGAACTCTAGATAGTTATTCCAGAAAGTGGGCTTGCGGTAGATGTTGGAGTCAAACTGTCCATTTTCCGGTTCTATAGTGAGGTGGATATCCAGGAATTGAGTGGTGGTTCCGATATGTCCTACCGTGAGGGTCAGGAAGTCCAGACTCTGGAAAAGGGTTTCCAGAAAATTGCTCAGAGAAAGTCTGTCCCCTTCCAGACAAAACGTCCTCAATATAACGCCTGTACATTATGGTGTTGTTGAACCGGTAGTGATTCAACCTTATCCATTTCCAGGCACTGAGGACTAAGTTTGCATATGCTGGGGCCATTTTGGACCCCATGGCTACCCCTTTCTGTTGGTGGTAAATCTTCTGAATTGAAAGTTATTTCTTAATACTGCTTCTGTTAACCTGCATACAGTATTAATCTTAGTCCCGCTTAGGTTGGAGTGCCTGTTCAGGAACTGTCTGGTGAGGGTCAGTCCTTTGCGGGGATGTTTGTGTAGAGTGCTTCTACATCTAGGATGACCAGTAAATATTCCCTCCATCCAGCCTTAGTTTGAAGATGTCATATAGAAAAGCCCAGGAGTCCTTGATGTAGTATTTGCTGTTCTGTACAATGGGGTTAAGGATGTGGTCAAATCTTTTCTGTTTACATGGCGGAAAGGTGGATTTTCAGGGTTCTTGTGAACCTTGGGGATTCGAAAAATTTTCAAGGCTGGGTGTCATGACCTGCATGAAGTCTTTTGTCTTGAGAGATCTCATCCCTGAGGTACAGTTCCAACAGTAGGTTGTCAATTTGTTTAAAGTTCTGTTGTACCTGGTTGATGTTAACCTTTTGTAGAACTGGTTATTCATGAGGGATGCTTCAAGTGTTTGGATATATCTCTCCTGCTCCATCACTACTATCCGGCATCCCTTGTCAGCCTTCATGATCCGTAGGGATTTGTCCTGACTCAGTTCCTTCCAAGCCTGTCTTTCTTCCCTGTTCAGGTTGTGCCACTTTGCTGAGTGCTTATCAGAAGGTGTTTCCTGATATCTCTTAAGAGGCTCAGTGTGTTGGAGAGTGCAGGAGTGTACAGGCTCTTCATGGTAAGGGGTCTGTTGTCATCTTCGAGCTTTCCTCATCTTCTTCCTCTTCATATTGTTGTATATCTAATTTTAGTTGTAACTTTCTCAGGTAGCACTTGAGGTCCAGGATAACATCCGCGTGTTGGCTCTCTGCGGGATGAAAGAAAAGCCTTTCTTCAGTACCTTATGATGGCTTTCTCTCGTGTGGTGAGGTTAAAGATGTCACCTACCCTGCTGGAGACCTGAAGTCAGTGCTATCAGGTGCTGGTATCAGTGAATGGGAGGGTGATCAGGGTGGTCCACCCCAGTAATACTAGTACTGTATCCCGTTCCTCCTTCTTCCCCTGTGATTGTTGTTCCTTCCCTCAATATTGTTGGTGTTGTGGTTCTAGTTGTTTACCCCAGGTCTGAACCTGGTATAAGTCCTGGTTCTGGTTGTGAGTCCTGCTGAAGATAAAAAAACATTGTTGTTGCTACTTGTGCTGTTGTTGGAAGACTGGTCGTTGATTTGTGGGGTCTGATAAACCCTTTCTTGATTGATTTTGTATTGTTGTTGTCCTCATTGTTTCACTGGTGTCTGGATCTCTCTGTGTCGGCTGATTCTGGAGAGGCATTTCTGGTCTTGGCTGTCACCTAGCAGGAGTATGTACCATCATCTGGGAACTACTCCCTGCTAGTGGGCTGGATGTGATGAGGAGTCTGTCCACCTCTGGTGTGTTGGGTCCATTTGTGGGTTCTTGTAATTCTGTCGTAGGCCTTAGTTCAGTTGTGGACAACAGATTGTTTGTGGGATATCTGTCTGGCTATGCTTTTCCTTCCTCATATTGTTTAATGTCCGCACACAATCCCTTTTTATCCCTTTTAGCATGCACACGGCACCACAAGGCTATTACTGTCTAACCAATTTGCCTTATGTAACTGCAATTATAATGTTAATGAAAATGTACACAGCACCCTGCTTGTTCACACTTTTCTATTGGAAAGGAACTGTTGTTAATTTAAATGGCCTGCTAGAACTAATGTATATAAAGGAAGTGAAAATGGTTGCTCATACTTATGAAACATGTCTTTCTGAAGAAGTCTTGATAATAATAAAGTTCTACAAGAGTTGTTGGTGTTATTTACTATTTTATTGTCACGAAGTTAATTTCTTAGTTAAATTAATTTTAGTTATATATATATATATATATATATATATATATATATATATATATATATATATATATATTTATATATATATATATATATATATATATATATATATATATATATATATATATATATAGTTCTCCTTTAGAATCTCGACTTGCTGAAAGCTCGAAATTCAGAAGCTCAAGCCCAGAATCTCGAGTTTTCAGTAATTCAAAATCCTAAAGCGAACTAAAGAGACATTGCAAAAATGTCTTTGTAATGTTTTTGCAGGGGGGGCAAGCCCCCTGCACCCCCCACAACCCCCTACTTAAATATACCAACTTCAAGATCGCACTACAATGGGGATGAGGGAAATCTCCCATTCCGAGCAGAATGCAGAAGCGCACAATGGGAGAATTTCCGTTCCTCTGCTATAGTGCGGCCACAGAGCTGATGTATTTAAGCAGGGAGAGTGCAGGGGGACTTAGCCCCCTGCATACGTGTAAGTAAACTAGTTTGTTTTTTTTTTTTTGGTTAACTTCCCTTCACATTTTTGAGTTACTGAAAACTCGAGATTCTAGGCTCGAGCGTATAAATTTCAGTAACTCGATCTTGTGAAGGGGAACTATATATATATATGTGTGTGTGTGTGTGTGTGTGTGTGTGTGTGTGTGTGTGTGTGTGTGTGTGTGTTTGTGTGTGTGTGTGTTTATAATGTCTTTTTAGTTGAATTACTTGTTGGATGAAGGTATCTATGGATTTTAGTTGACCTATATGTACAATGAAGTGTTTCAGTGTGAAATCACAGAATAGTGAGTATGTAGCCATAGCTATATGGGCAATATCAAGCCAAGGATATAACATCTGCCCAGCTTCCAAGGCTTGAAGGAACCTTCTACATGCCAAAATGTCAGGCAGCTCAAACGGAGCTGAAGAAATGAGAACTTTGGGTGCAAAGCCCTTTACAGCTTTACTGTCATCGAAAAGTATGTTTCTCTGAGACTTTCAATGATAAAAGATCAGGTTGTGCTTTCCTTTGCTGGGCAGATAAGTTCCTTTTGGGAAAAAATCCCTTCCATTTTCTGAATATTGTTGATGATTTATTACCTTCCTCTTCAGGAAAGTTATTTTAAACTAAAAGTGTATTTTAATGGACAATCTTGAGGCTGTAGCTCAATTTTAAATGGAGCATTTGTTTATTCTGTCAGTTTAAAAGTAGTATAAACTAACTAAATACATTTTTTCTGTGGCTAAATGGTATTTATTTTCTTTTGTGGGGCTGACTTGGTGTCTTGGAATGCTTTTTACAGTGCTTTTTCTGTCAAAAAAGTAACTTTTTGGACTGGTACTGTTTAGCAACCATTGCTGCTTGTCATCTTCAGGAAAGAGACACCATTTTCAGCTCACCATAGAAAGGACTACTGGTCTGAAAGTCAGTTCTTCATCCAGCCAAAAAAAAGAAAAATAGTGAAGTAAACAGCCTTTGCCACCACAGCAGGTTAGTGATTTGCCTCACCCACAGGTGGGTGACCCTGCTGTGGCCATTTGTTGTACCTCAGACCACTCATCATTTTTTCCAAATCCCTCTGGTGTAGCACATACAGCCACTATGGACAGGGTGTTAGCTGCATCCTCTGTGGTTGTTGGGATCCCGTCACTGGGCAAGGGAGAGCCACTCTGGCCGGTTCTGGGAGAAGAAACATGGATGGTTTTCCCTTTTCTGTCAGAATGTTATGTCCATCAAAGAAGAAGCAGCTTCTGCCATTAATACCATGGTTTGGCCCATTTTTCCTGTCAAAAAGAAACAGAAAACAAAGTACACATTTACTTCTCCTCAAAATTCTTTGGAAAGGAGTAGTTTACTGGGTCTGGCTCAGGTTTTAATTCATGATACTGATCCTTCTTGTAAACTAGTTTCTGGTAAAAGAAAGAGGGATTCTTCTTTTCCTGAAGAGATTCAAGATTCTACATCTGAACAGGAGGATACAGAAAGGATACAGGGTTTTTCCCTTAGATTTCTGATACAGACTCAGAGCAGAGCTTAGTTTTTGATTTCTGAGTCACTTTCTCTGTAACCATTGCTAGAATCTGCCAAAGTTTTCAGTGGGAAAACACTGAGGTTTCCCAATCTCTCAGAAAATACTACAAGTTGTTACAGAAGAATTTTCAAGAATCTGCACCCATTCCTTCTATTCTGTTTGCTTTAGAGGATGGTTGTGCTACTGACTGTAATTTCCCTGACAGTCTGCCAGCTGCCCCTAAAAAAAGGCAGATATGATGTGTAACGTTTCTCATTCTTTTATATTTTATACACTATTCCTAAACCTGACCCAGCACCCATAGCTTTACTGCTGCTAATCCAATCCTTTTCCTTTTGATAAGGATGGGAAAATTATTGATAGACATGGGAAAAAGGTGTATACTAACGCAACTTTGATTTTCAGAATTTTTAGTTATCAGGCTCATAGTTTTTTTCTGACAGACTATGGAAGTATGGAATTTTTTATTTGGAATTTCTTCTTGTGAGGAAAAAATATTTCTTCTGCTGCACATTTCATTACTCATTGTTTGCAATGTGTGTATGCCTTTACTGATAATTCTTCCAGGGTTCTGGCCTCTGGAATTGTTTTGAGAATATTTGCTATGATAAATTCTCAGAACCTCCCAGATGATGTTAAAAATGAAATTTAAAATGTTCCCTTGAATAGAGATTTATTGTTTGGCCCATCTGCTGCAGAGATTATCAAAAGACGTAATGAAAGGGGCAAACTGATCCAGGAAATCTCTTAAAGATTTTCAGCCCCTCTTTTCCAAATTGCCCAAGGAATTTTCTATCTCTTCATCCAATTTTGGCATAACAAAATAAATAAATAAATAAATAAATAAATAAATTATTCAGATAAACAGACATTTAAGAAGAACTGACAAAAGGGTTCCAAAAATAAGTCTCACCCCCCCACACACACCCGGCCCCTTTTATGCTTCCAGAAAGTCTGAATCTCCATTTTTCTCTTTGGCAACAGATTGTTTGACACATTGGGCTCTGAAAATAACTTATCAGAGTTAGAGATGGGAGGGTATTCTTCCTTTCCAGGGAGTCATTCCACATTCTACAGATCAGACTCTTTTATTTCCACCTGTTATTCATTAGATGCTGTCCAAGGTGTGATAGATCCAGTTCCTCCTTCCTAAGTAGGGAAGGGTTTTTTCCAAGGATGTTCATAGTGCTAAAGAAAGAAAATGTTTGGAGACCAGTTCTAGTACTTTCATTCATAAGCCTGTTTGTGATAGTGTCCAACTTCCAAATGATGTCACTTCACAGCCTGATACTTCTTCTCCCTCTTTTAAAGATTTCTGATAATACTAGAATTAAAAGCTGCTTATTATCACATCTCCATTCACTTAGACTTCAGGCATTTCATAAGGCTTTGTGTGTCTGGACAACATTATCACTTCTCTGTCTTACCCTCTGGACTATCCACTGCACCAAAAGTGTTCACATAATGTCAGGCTCCAGTTACAGCTCATTGCAGGCTACAGGGTATTGGCATTTTTCTGTATTTAGACAACTTGCTTATCTTTTCAGTCTTTTTCAAAGTGTCAAAAATATCTTACTTAAATGATAAATCTCTTACATAAACTGGGATTACAAGAAGACATTCAATTTTTTTCTCTAATCCTTCACCCAGGACTATTTTCCTGGAATGCCAACTAGACACCTCAGTTCAAAGAGCTTTTCTTCCACAGTAAAAAAAAAAAGATAATATTTGTTTATATCTATTTCTAAGGTTTTCTATTCAGATATCAATCATTGTAAGGGAATACCTCAGTATTTTAGGTCTAATGACATCTATGATTTTCATGATACCCTTGGCAAGACTTCATATGAAAAAGTTACAGTAGTATCTGTATTCACTTTGGTTCCAGCATCAACACCCTTTTTCTTTTCAAATCCAAGTGCTAAGGTTCATCAGAAGATAAATCTCATGGTAGAGATAACAGATATCCTAAAATCCGGGTCTCTCCTTCTCCTTCTCTGGTGCAAAGCAGTCTGTCATCACAGACACTTCAGACTTTACTTGGGGAGCAGTTTCAGGAGAGATAAAAGTGCAAGGTGTGTGGGACACCAAGGACAAATGCAAGCACATAAATATCAAGAAGACACTCAATTCTCTGAACCATCTTTGGTCCCCAGGACTTCTTCAAGTGGTTACAGAAAATACCACAGGTATGTGTCTCATCAACAAGCAAGGGGTAGACAGGTTATACCCCCTTTTCAGACAAGCTATGTTAGCTTGGGATATAGCATCTCAGCACAATCTCACTCTGCAGGCATCCTACATTCTGTCACACCAAAAGTTTGTAGCAGACAAGCTGAGCAGGACCATGACAGACACTAATGAATGAAAACTAGAAAAGGAGGTCTTCTGAGATTTGATCCATCTGTGGTGAGTTCCTCAAGTAGATCTCTTTGCTTTGTCTCTGAACACTCATCTGGCAAGATTCCCAGTCCCAGAACTCCATACAAGAAGGCCTGAAAGACAGATGTTTTATTTCCCTTGGACAGGAACATTTCTGTATGCTTTTCCATGTTTTCCACTAATATTCAGGGTACATGAGGAAGATTCAGAAGAAATATCACAAGATCATTGTGATGACTCCGTTCTGGCCCACTCAATTGTGTTTCTCCTTTCTTTTTGAAATTCCCAAGGGCAATTACCAGAAGTCTCCTCACAGACTAGATCTACTCACAGATGGAAGAACAAGGGTGTTTGATACACCCTGGCATCAATCATCTTTAATTCACTGACTGTATAACTGGGCCTTAATTCCTTTTATGCACCTGTTTACTGAGGACATGCAGCAGGTACCAATGGAGGTAAGAAAGCCCGCTACTAGAAAAATCATATATTAGCAAATGGAAAAAGTTTTCTAGTTGGTGACAACAACATAACCATCACCTATTCAGTGCTAGTTGTTCTTTGACTTTACAAAATTTCTGTGAGTTACTACCCTATGGTCTTTCTTATTCCTCTGTCAAGGTACACTTATCAGCCATTTCAGCATGTCTGCCCATGTATCCTCCTCATTCAATGCACTTTCGTGTCAAAGTGTTCTTGAAAGTGGTTTTTCATAAGAAGCCTCCGAGAAAACTAGTGGCCCCTCCTTAGAAAGATTTGGACTAGCTAATCTAGTTAACTTGAGTTTCTTAACATGAAAAATAGTTTTATTGATTGCTCTGACCTCTGAAAGAAGTGTA
>NC_056732.1:189959328-190051828 GCF_019279795.1 Protopterus annectens
ATACTAAGCTAACTGCCCTTTCAAGCTTAGCCAATTATCCCTTGTAAGACTCAAACCCTGCACTTTGTGTTTGTAAGGCAAACACCTTAACCATTAGGCCACCCTCCCAACCCATGAAAGAGAGACAATGAGAGATAACCCGTGCAAGCTCTGACACAAAAACACACACACACACACACACACACACACACACACACACACACACACACACACACACACACACACACACACACACACACACGCGCGCGCGTATCTATTATGCACTTTTCGACAACACAGTGCATCCTACTGGAGATAGGATACAGTCATGTGATTCACACTTGCACTGTTCAGCTGTTCTGAGTTATCTGTTTGCCCTTTTGTTTTGTTCCATGATTTGGCATTAGTTTTAATGCTAGTCATTATTTTGGTCACCATAACAAGTATACAGTGGACAGAGTTATTTATGATATCATCCATATTTGCTGAGTGCAATAATCAGTGTGGACACATGCTTTACTTGTAGTCCCTTCTGTTTTGTCCTTTACTGGAGAATGGAGATTCTTTTCCACTGTAGAAAATGTGATACCCATTCCTTGGCCAACAAAACAGATAGTGAGTAGACAGACTGCTCTTTAAGGTAATATGAAGAGCTCTGGATTGCAACCATCATGTACTCATGACATAGGTGGACATGACAGAAGTGTTGTCTGCAGGCATTCAACAGTCGCTCGGAAACAAATCCTTGGACATAGTGCTCTACTGATTCAAACTCCACAAACCAACAGTATGCTTAGTCATTACATATGATATAGCAGTATTTTAATGATTTGATGTTTTTATTTTCATTCTGATTTTTTTTGTCATGAAACTATTCCTTTTTAAAATGTATAGATGCATTTTAGCTCATATTTTGTCAATAGTAATAAAGTAATGATGTTGGGTGCATTAAACAAGGAGCTTTTATTAGATGTGAAACAAAGAGTCTGAATGATAAAGCATAGTACTGTGACTTGTGCAAGCAAACATGCCAGCTGTATTTGGATATGTGAATACTTAGAAAATGTAATTATGTACTAATTATAGCAGTTGGCATGAACACATTTGCCTGGGTAATGGATCTGTTGCTTGGCATTCCACATAAACAAGTGATGTTGTGTGTACACATCCTTAAAGCTAGAGGGAAGGATATGTTAATGGCTACTAGCTTGCATCAACATCACCTACATTATTATTCCCAGAATAGACATTGACAGCATTTGTTATCTGGTCTTCATGGTCCATTTTGAATTTAATGCATTTTTTTTACAGTTTTAAAGTACATGAAGCTATTTTGACTAAAGTCAACCTCTACCCATTCAGTGTTGAAACACGTGACCTTCTGTCACTAACTCATGCTAGAGCAGCACTCAATGTTCTGTATGACAGATGTTTGCCATCACTTACCACTTTATGCTTTCATTACAAAGCTGAATAAATGATGCACATTACAATTTTTTTCTGGAATAAATCAGCAAGAGTTAATTTCCCGCAGTAATATTTATAGTTTCCTTTATGTTTTCTGTATTTTGGTTAATAGGTTCATAAGTTCATTTGTATTTACTAGGCTAATGACCACAAGTGCCTTTTTAAGCCTAGCCATGCATCCAAAATCTCTAAATAGTTCTGGTACCCTTGATAGGTGTAAGTAGGGTCTTGGGAGATAAAACATTTACAAGCAGGGCCTGGGAGATGAACCATTTTGCAGGTTGCCTGTGTCCACTAGAGACATAGGTGCTAAACCAGGGATGAATTTCCTGTTTCCCCATTTATTTAACATTTGTTGACCGGGAAAGTCCGACTAGGTTCCATAAAGCCTGTTTTCAGCGGAGGCCCGGGGAGAAATTCTCCAGATGCATATCTTTAGAATGTGGGAGGAAACCAGAGTGCCTGGAGGAAACCCACATGAATGCAGGCAGAACATGCAAACTCCGCACAGAAGGCACCCCAGCCAAGAATTGAACCAGAGATGCTCTTGCTGTGAGGCGACAATGTTAACCGCTGCACCACTGCGCCGCCCATCCAGTTGTCCAAGTTACACTTGAATTGGGTTATAGAGGAACAATGCTTCACATGGATGGGCATTCTGTTTCAGAGATGGTTTACTCTCTAGGATGCATACTTGTCTCTCAAGCAGGTCCTATTTAGATCACAGGCAAGGTTTAAGTCTTTAGAATGGGTATTCTGGTGCATTTTGTTTTGTGGATATGCAAAAGGTCCATCAGTGTGGGGTTTGACAATGCCCAGTATGACAGGCATTGATCTCCCATCAAAAACCTGTCGGAGACAGAATGACAGAATACAGGGATAGGTCATGGGATGGTCTGCATAGGACACTTTACACCCTGTATTCTTTTAGTGAGAAACTTCTGTGGACATTCCAATTGTTGGATATGCCTGGTTAGGTACATACCAAAGGGGGCATTGTACTCAATAATGCCAAATACAGTGGAGCAATTACTTCCTTGGACCTAGATACCATACCTTTCTTTATAAGCTGCACAACATAGAATGATTTCCTCACTGTTGTAGACACATGATGGTCAAAGGCTAAATTTACTCTCTATGTGTATCCCTAAGTCCCTGACTACTAGGTCTAGTCTAAGGGGTGTACTGCCAATATGATAGTTACCAATGGTTGATGACTTCCAGAAGGATACTATTAGGCATTTCTTGTCATTTAGCTTCAGTCCATGGCTCTGGCACCAATTGGTTGTCTGTGTCAGCCCTTTCTCAAGAACATTTGTGTCTGTATGATTCAATGATAGCTCCTAATTTGCAGTCATCTGCAGATTTAATCAGCCAGAGACCATTGATTTGGCCTGGACTTCAGAGAAGTAAATGTCAAAAATAAGTGGTCCAAGGACTGATCGCTGAGGGACTCCACTTGTGACTGGCCTCTTTGTAGAGGTGGACTCCCCAATTCTAACTTCCTGGGTCCTACCTGTGTGCCAGTTGGCTATCCGCTGGGTAAAATATGGTTTTGTACTTAACATCCTGAGTTTCTCAACAAAGCCCAAGTGGGATATTGTGTCAAATTCTTTGGCCTGGTCAAGGTAGCCAGTGTGAACCATTTTGCTCTCATACATTGCTTTGATGACCTTCTTAAAGAAGTCCACCAGGTTGATTAGGCATGACATGCCTTTCACAAAACCAAATTTAGTTGGATCCAATGTCTGGAGGTTTACTATATCACTATTGATCATTTCCATGATAATTATTTCCATGGCTATACATGTAAGACTAGTGAGAGTTATGGGTCTGTAGTTTCCAGGGGCTATAGATGGTCCAACTTTGTGCAGAGGGATGACTGTTGCTCTTGTCCATTCAAGAGGCATGAAGTCTGTCTGGAGGCTACAGTTAAATTGCAATTCCTGAGGGCCTGATAGATTATGTTTCATGTTATTTAGAAGGCATCCTGGGATATTGTCTGGGCACATTGGTGCAGTGTTCTTGACCTTAGAGAGAGCATTAAGGGTCTGTTCCCTAGTGATAGCAGGGGGTTATATTTGATGGCATTTCCAGAGGGAAGGTGGAAGGGTAAAGTTGGAGCTGAATTTATTGACCAATAGGTTTGCTATATCCTCTGGCTCAGTATAAGTGGCTCCATTTACAATGAGCTCTGCACACAATTGTTTGAGTTGTTCAATAGCATTTGAGGTTGTGGGCATAGCTAAAGAATGCCTTGTGGTTGTCCTTGGCCTGGGAGGTGAAATGTACCTCAGGTTTTGCTTTGGCAGACTTTATTTGTCCTCTGAGTTGTTTGTTTAGTTTGATGAGAGTATTTTTATCCTGATGGGTGCTGCACCTCCTAATTTTGCCATGATTCTTTTCATTCTGTTGTACAGCCTATTAAGTTTGTGATTCTATCAACGTGTCTTTTTTTTAGTTAGTTCTGTACTTCTTCCTGGTGGGTACAGCTGCCTCTATGTAGCGATTAACATGCTTGTATAGGGTTTCTGTGAACAGTTCTGCATAGGCAATAGTGTTCTCAGGGTTTATGGGGTCTTGAAATGTTGTCAGGTTATCACTTAATAGCAGGAAATTAGCTTTACAGTAGCTCCTGAATATTCCAGGTTTAGGTGAGGGTCCAGGTTTTATTTTTAGTTCAAAGGAGACCATTTAGTGGTCTGACCTTATCAGAATAAACATTACAGTAGGGGTTATGCAGCACTCTGCCATATCAGTGAGGACCAGACCAATATGGTTGCAGCCCCGGTTGGTGTATTGACAATCTGGTCCAGGGAGTTTGTTTTTACAATATCCAGGAATCTCTGCCTGTACATTTGGTGACATATAGGATTCCCAGTTAACAGTGAGGTAATTAAAGTTACACATGAATATTGTATTGAGTTGGATGGTGAGTGTTTCCAATAAGTTTAAATAGATGATATGGATTTTCTGGCTCATTGATGGGGACATATAGCTTGCACGGAAATGGTGTTGCATTTTGCCTATGGTGATTTCAACATGGAGCAGCTCATGTGCTTTGTCCTGTTGTACCAATATTGACGTATATTTATCTTTGACATAAATCGGGACACATCCAACTTTAGTCCCTGTCTAGTAGCTGGTCTAACTGTGTGGAAGGCATTATAACCTTGCACTGTTGGTGTGCTCTCCGTGGCTTTAAAACATGTCTCCGTGACCACACAGATGTCAGCATTCTCTGGGGTGAAGAAATTTTCTAGGAAGTGGAGTTTTTTGTTTAATCTCCTAGCACAGAGCAGTAATACCTTGAGATTTTCTTGGTTTTGATTTGCTATGTCAGAAATACTTTCAGTTTGGCATTGCCTAAAAAAGGCACTATGGGGGACGACAGTGGTTTAGCTAATATTCAAAAGCCTAGAGGGGAAAGGTGCAGACCAACCCTGGCAAAGCAGTGTAGTCCGTTGACCATCTCCTTCCATGCTGACAAATATTGCACTCTCTTAAAATGACACCAGAAAGTAAGCCAATTATTAAATTCAGTCATCTTTTGTTCGTATTGTGACATCATCTTTGGAGAAGGTAAAATGCTGCTCAATGCTAGGCTCATACCAGCCTGAGACACATATTGTGAAAGCTCCATAGTGGCCCTCTTTATATAGTCTGGGGAGGTACGTCTCAGGGCATTTACACCCACATGGGCTATGGCTGAGTCATACTGGTACTTGTGGTCCCATAACTCAAGTGCTTATGTAATGCAGAAGATCATAGCCCCTGATAAGCAACTGACATTGACTTTTTCCTTACTCAACCTGGTGAGAGGAACGTCAGTGTATTTCAGAATAGAGTCTCCAATGATCTGAATGCTGGATTGTGTGGTGTATTGCCTTATGAGCTTAAAAGCAGAGGCTCGATTAGATGTGGCTCTATGTGATGATGTGGGTGTTGATTTGAAAAAGTGCATTTGGGATTGCTGAAGGTATTTGTTATGTGTACATCTAGGAGGCCTTTGTGGTTTAGAAAGGTTACATTTAAGTGCCTGAGCATATGCGGGTCTATATGTCTGCTTTAAATTGTGTTTGATGGGTACAGCATGTGTACTACTGGCAACCTTATTGATATTAGAAGTACTTCTATATGAGAGCTTTGCCTCCAGTGACATTGTGTAAATACATATTTCACATACCATATCAGTTTGATTGAGAATTAACTGGTTGTCACTATACATGAGGCAATTTCTACATAGCCTCAGGATGCCTATATCCACCAAGCTTGTAGCAGAGATAGTGTGAAACTTCATATCCATGGCAACAGACACTTTTTTATTGATTAGACAGTGGGAGTGAGGATATAAAGCAATGTCAGGTGTATCCAGTTTGTAACTCCAGGCACAGTGCTTGTCACTGCAAACTAGTCATTCTGTATGCATCTAAGTATTGATGAAATGTCAATCGTGCTTTTACTGGAAAATTTTCACTCAAGGTGTCAGTGTCTATGCAGGGCACTGCCAAATACTTGATAGGAAACTAATACATACACCCTGAAAATTTAAGGATGAAGTATTTAGGCAGATATTCTGACATTAGAAATAAATCAAGCAGTTCTTACTGAAAACAAAGATTTAGCTTGTCAAGAATGATGAAAAAAGGAGAGTCACATGAATGGCTGATGTCTGGCTACTACTAGTGCTGGTCTCAACACAGCTTCATTCTGCTGGGATACAGTACTCCTTGGCTTCTTTTCTCACCAGAAGGAAAACATTAGCAACAATCCTAAGATTAGAGGTAGATCACAGCCTGTTTGGTGATCCACAGTCTTGTCCCAGATGATGCAAGGGTCTGTAGGCTTGCTGTAGCCTTTTCCACGTAGATGCCTTGAAAAGCAACCAGACCAATCATGAACATCAAGCACAGATAATCAGTGCCCAACCAGAAACAGTCAGGAATCAATACACTCTGCTTCCTCTCTCACCAGGAGTAGAATATAAATACAAATTCTAAGCTGTCACCTATGAATCAGTTATTATGCTTTCTGGTGATCAGCAGTCTCCAGGAAGCACTGTCCCTGTGCTCCTTCTCTCACCATGAGGAAACAGAATCACTAATCCCAAGATGACTATTGAGAAGCAAAATGTGGGAACTGCAATAACTGGTGATCTTGCAATAGATGTTTAATGGTAAAATGAAAATAAAATGGATTCATATCTTAAGCACTGCAGTGTGCACTGAGCAGGTAGATATGAAAAAGGGGGTAACTTAAGCTTTAGCTGTCTAAGTGGAGAGCCACTAATTTTAAAAGAGCAAGATAGATTGAGTGAGGGTGGGCACTTTTGTATTCTAGTTCTATGGAGTACAATGGGATGGCCAATATATTTAAATGGTTGAAGGGGGTGGATTTCACAAAATGATAATTTTGTGATTACTCACAACAGAGAAGGAGATATGTGCCCAAACTAACATAAGGGGCAGGCAACTAGAAAGACAGTTGTGTTTAAGAACACAAGAGCAACACGGTGGGAGAGTGGGAAAAATGTCTGTGTGCCTCACAAGAGACACAGCTGTGGTCTCTTTCCTAGTTTTAATATGCAGTTAAAAGCAGAATATAAGTAAAACACAGTGTAAAGAAAACAAATCACAGTATGCAAAATAGAAAGAAGGCAATAAAGTAATACAAAACACAAGAAAGCAAAAGCAAACTAACCTTTCCCTCACAGCAGGTTGTGGCAGAGTCTGGGTGAGCTTTTCTATGTAGTAATGTCTTTTGATACCATAAAGCCTGTGGGAGCCTTTCAAGTTAAAATAATCAAGAGAAAGGCTGGGATTATAACCGGTGTGATGGCCCACCATTGCCAACCAGTAATCAAGGAGCCTCAATACTCACCACTGGCAACAGTGGGAGATGTTCACTGGGAGGATCACAAGTACACACACACACACACACACACACACACACACACACACACACACACACACACACACACACACACACACCATATTTCCAGATGTAGGTCCCTGCATCAAGTACAGTTTCCCTTGAGAGCACACAGAGACCACAGTCAGTCCAGAGCTGGTTTCTCCCTCTTCCTCTAGATCCCCAATAAGACTCCCCAGTAACACAGCTATAGAGTTGAGATCTCAGCTGAGTGACCAAGTCAAGACCTCCAGCACCCTCTTTGTCCAACCAGTGCTTCATGTCCTTGCCCAAGTAGCTGACACACACACTCTTTGAGGTTTTACACACACATACACCTGGGAAAGGCTGGACAGACTATAAGGTAGTTTTGACTGCCACCACTCACTCCTGCCAGCTACCTTAAGGCCCTTAAAAAAGGGTGTCAAATCTTACTGTTTAATATTAATATTAACACAAATGGTAGTTTAACCAAGAGCAAGGCTATTAGGAGTGACCCACACAGTGTCACCAAATAAATATGCAAGTACTCTCAAAACTTAAATGTCTCTAGAAAGATCAGTCACAATGAAAGGTTTAAATATATTTAATAATAAATACTAAAAGAGCAAAACAATACCAAATATATATATTCACAGTGACATCAGAGTTCACAGTTACAGGAAATATTTAAAATAACATTGCAGTACATGCTCACACAAATAAAGAAAAACAAAATCTAAACTAAGCTTAATTGTATTCCTGACTGTATCTAAGAGAATTATAATATTCCCTAGTAATTTACTATTAGAGCAAGGCAGATATGTGGTGAATGGATGTTCATCGTGTTTCACTGCTGCAGTCATTACACTTGGGTTATCCCGCCATCAGGCAATCCCGCAGTCGGCCAGAGTTCCAAAGTCTTGGTCCGGTGTCGGTTGCTGTCGCTTCTTCTCTGATGTCAGTGCGCCAGGGGTATATATGATGCAACCGACGGCATTTTCTTCAGTCTTTCTTGCCGCACGGTGCCCGAAGCAAATGCAGTTCGCAAGTGTTGGTCGGCCGACTCCTGAGATTTTCGAATTCGAATTTCAGAACCAAAGTCTTCAATAAAGCTACGTACCCCATTGGGGAAACTTTTTCTTGCCTCAGACCGATGTCAGTAAAAGTTAATAATTGCATTACTTGTGAGAAGCAAATACCTCATAAGGATTTTCATTCTTACTGTATTCCATGCCTAGGCCCAGACCACGACGTCACTAGTTGTCGGTTTTGTGTTAGATTTAGCAAACACACTATTAAACGTCGGTTTGATTTTGCACGCCATTATTTTGGCCGAAGGTTCAATTATACCATGCCGTCAGAACAACCGACGACCGGAATACACAAAAAACGCAAAGATAAGGACAGGCATCCGAGGTCCAAAACTGACGATGAAGCCTCTTCTAGGCCAGTCGCCGGTTTGCCGGTTCTCAGTGAGGCGCTTTCGCAGGCCCTGGCACCCGCTACCTCAGAGCCACAGGCCACCTCCGACTCCCACGTGGAGATCACTAGGCCTCTGGAAACTCAAGGTATTGGGCCTATGGAAATTAACTCCTCAGATGGGTCTGGAGACGCTGAGCAGGCATCGGCTTCTGAGGGTGTTTTCAGACCTTCACAGCTTACCATCAAAACAACAACCAAGTCTAAAACTCCATTAAAGACAAAGAAACAAGTACAGCATTCACCTGGACAGGCCTCCATGCCTAAAAAACAGATGCTCAAAATGGCTGAAGACCTAATTACTCTGATCAGGGGTTCCCATCCCCCTCCTGATAAAAGCCTAGGCAGGATACAGACTATGATTCCTCTGACCAGGTTTCCATTTCATCTGATTCCTCTTCAGACCAGGGATACTCTTTACCCCCCTATGAGGACTCCGATGCTGAAGAATCAATCCCTTCAGCCTCTCCTTCTAAGGATTACTCTTTTGGGGAAACTTTACATACCATGAAGGAGCAGTTCCATTGGGAGAGCCAGGATTATTCAGAATCCAAGAAAAGGCTCAGAGATTTTCTTTTATTGCCTCAGAACAGGCCCCTGGCTATTCCACCTGTGTTAGATATTGTGGATGATGTGTTCTCTGAATCCAGTTTAACCCCTGATTCTTTGCCCCCAGCACCAGACAAGCCAGATAGGTACTACAGAGTCCCTGACTCTCACAAAT
This sequence comes from Protopterus annectens, assembly GCF_019279795.1. Taxonomy (NCBI): domain Eukaryota; kingdom Metazoa; phylum Chordata; order Ceratodontiformes; family Protopteridae; genus Protopterus; species Protopterus annectens. The sequence goes on from NC_056732.1 coordinate 189,968,870, forward strand.
TTCTTTATAAAAACCCTGCTGCTGACCCAGAAACTATTTCCCAGGGTCCCAAAGGGGTAAAGGCTTCCACTGCTAAAAATCCAGTTCCCTCTAACAGGGATTCTAGAGCATTAGATAGATGGGGAAAGAAAGTTTACACTTCTGCAACTTTAGCATTAAGGGCTTTAAATTGCCAGTTCCACATGCTTAAATACCAACAATATTTAATGTCTCTGTTAAAACAGAAAATGCTTACAAGCTCAGAAACTCCTGACTATAAGGAAATGCAGAATTTATTGCATGCAGCTGAACAAGTGGGAAAAACATACTCTGCAATGTGGTTTTGATTCATTAGAGGCTTCTTGTAGAGCCACAGTTACTGGATCTGTGATTCGAAGGCATGCTTGGTTAAAAGAACAAGGTTTACCTGATCATGTTAAGGCAAAATTATTGGATGTGCCTTTACAGCATGATATTTTGATTGGTATTAAAGCAGAAGAGGTATTAAAGAAAATGGAGGATAAGGCAAAATCTATGCAAACAGTGAAGGATTTCTTACAGGTACAGCCACCTCGATTCAGCAGAAATTGGCCTTCTAAAAATTAGTCCTTTCCAGTGTTAGACAGACCACAAAGAGGCAGATACAGACGCCCAAGAGGCAGATCTCAGCCCCAAGGCTCTTAAAGACCACAACAGTGGGGTGCTTCAACCCCAAAAGGAGGAGAAGACAAGTCACAACCTTTTAGGAAACAGTACCAATGACTTCCCCCTTCACATGCCAAGCACTTACCTTTTGGCAGCTCCCTTACGGGGAAAACTAGCTCTTTTTTCACAAAATTGGCATATAATCACCCAAGACAAATGGGTTCTGGATACTGTGTCTCAAGGTTACAGGTTCCACTTTCACACTCTACCAAGGCCAAAAGGAATGCCAGACTTGCCACAAAATCAATGGGCAGAGACACAAAAACAAATCACAGCCCTCATGGACATGAGATCTATTCAAAAAGTGCCACAACAGGAAAAAGGGCAAGGATTTTACTCAAGACTTTTCTTGGTCCCCAGAAAGGACAAAACCTGGAGACCCATACTGGATCTCTCTGCTCTAAATACTTACCTGGATGTTCCAAAATTTAAAATGTTGACACTACAGCAACGTCTTCCCATGCTGGGCAAGAAGGCTTGGCTAGTTACATTGGACCTCGAAGAGGCATACCTGCATGTCCCAATCAGCAAAATTGCAGAAGATACCTCAGATTCATAGCTGGCACAATGCATTACCAATTCTCTGCACTGCCCTTTGGCTTATCTACTGTGCCAAGGGTCTTCACAAAATGCCTGGCACCAGTAATTGCATTTTGCAGACAAAAAGGAATTCAAATATATCCCTACTTGGACGACTGCCTTATTCAAGCAGAGAACAAGGACATTCTTCTAAAGCATCTGGTGTTTGTAAAAAGATTGCTAATTTGCCTAGCGTACACAGTAAATGAAAATAAGTCAAAACTAGTGCCCTCACAAGAGATAATATTCCTGGGTGCCAGCTTAAATACAACGGCCCAGATGGATTATCTCATGCCAGACAAGCAAAGACAACTGACTCAGTACTTTCAATTGATGGAAACAAAAACCCAACTCCCTGCAAGAAAAATTCTGCAGGCCTTGGGTTTCATGGCGTCCTGCATACTACTAATACCATATGCCAGACTGCATATGAGGAAATTACAATGGTACCTAAAAAGTGTTTGGACTCAGCACTGTCACAGATTGGAAACAGTAATACCACTTATTCCCTGCCTACAACAGGAGTTTCAATGCTGGGCACAGGCATGTCACCACAACAAGGGACAGCCTTTCACTTTACCCACAGCCAGGCAGACACTAACAACAGATGCTTCGGATTACGCCTGGGGAGCACACATGGCAGGAAAATGTATTCAGGGCAAGTGGGCTGCAGAACAAATGCATCTTCACATCAATCAAAAAGAGATGCTAGCTGTACAAAATGCCCTAACATCTTTCAAGGAACTTCTGCATCCAGGACAACTATTGCTAAAGACGGACAGCACCATAGTTATGTGGTACATAAACAAGCAAGGGAGCACTCAATCCTATCCCCTCTGCAGACAAGCCATGACTTTGTGGAACACAGCACTGACCTATCAAGTTCATCTGCAAGCACAATTCCTGCCAGGAAAGAAAAATACTCTGGCAGACGACTTAAGCAGAAACATCATGGATCCTCACGAGTAGAAATTAAAGCCACAAGTATTCAGCATGATAACACAAAAATGGGGACACCCAGACATAGATCTTTTTGCCTCCCCTCTGAACTGCCATCTACAGAAATTCTGCACAAGGACTTACCACACACAAGCATGGAAAGTGGATGCTCTCTCGTTCAGCTGGAAAACCCTAAAAGTTTATGCCTTCCCACCACTGCCTCTCCTGTCAAAGGTACTCCTAAAAGCCAGACAAGAAAGGCCAAAAATGATCCTGATTGCCCCAGACTGGCCACGCCAGCATTGGTACCCAATCTTAAAGAACTTGGCTCAAGGCCCATCATGGATTTTACCTCAAATTCCTCATCTTCTGATGCAGCAAAACAATCAGATCCTGCACATCCAGCTCAAAACCTTAAACCTGGCTGTATGGCAGATTACTTAGCCAAGCAACCAACACCTCTCTCTAAAGCTGTTATGGATGTCATTTTGGAGGCCAGGAGGCCCAGCACCAGGAAATCCTATTCAGAAAAGTGGAAGAGATTCTGCGCCTGGAACCAGGCTCAAAGCTTTGAACCTCTTGTTCCAAATATTCCTCAGCTATTACAATACTTAACTGAGATGCTGGACAAAGGCCTATCCTTCTCATCCATTAAGATCCATGCCTTTGCCATCTCAGCTCATTACAACACAGAAACTCCTATTTTCTCTCATCCATTATTAAAACAGTACCTCAGAGGGGCTAAAAACATAAGACCACCCCACAAAGCACCAACATCAACTTGGGACCTCAACTTTGTCTTGGAAAAACTAACTTTACCTCCATTTGAGCCAGCCAATTCAACAGAATTAAAATATGTGTCATGGAAAACTGCTCTGCTTCTGGTAATAACCTCAGCATGAAGAGTTCAGAGTTACAGGCACTAATGGCAGTGGAACATTTCATCATTTTTCATCAGGACAGGGTTTCTTTAAGAACAAACCCTACATTTATGCCAAAGGTGGTATCCAGTGTGGCTCTTAACCAAACTATTCACTTGCCAACATTTTTATCCAAATCCCCAGAATAAAGGGGAGAGACTTCTGCACTCATTGGACATACACAGACAGTTACGCTTCTACTTGGACAAAACAAAAGCTTTCAGGAAAACTGAGCAATTGTTTGTAGCATATGCTACAGGATCACAGGGAAAGGCTATTTCAAAGCAGACCATTTCGAAGTGGATAGGACACTGTATCCATTTCTGCTACACACAGCATGGAAAAACTGTACCTAGCAACATTAGGCCACATTCCACCAGGGCAACAGCTACTTCAACTGCATACCTTAGAGGAGTACCTACCAAGGATATTTTGGAAGCTGCAACTTGGAGTTCAGTGCACACCTTTACCAAGCATTACCACTTGCCTCTTTACTCAAAATCCAGAGCTGGCTTTGCCACTGCAGTGCTGCAGGGCCTCATAGCCACACCGAATCCTTTATAGACCCAGCCACCCAAACTCAGCTTTGGGATTCAACCCAAGTGTAATGACTGCAGCAGTGAAACATGATGAACATAGTACAGTTTTGTACCTACCATAAATGTAGATGTTTGAGTGTATTCACTGCTGCAGTCCAGGTTACCCTCCCTCCATCCCCTCTTTCTTAGCTGGGACTTATCTATACCTTTCTACCCTATACAACCTATGTGGTGTATTTTCTTGTAACTGACGTTATTGTTTTTATTTTTTATGTATGTTTTATTACCAAAATGTATTGCCTACCTATTTGGGGGCACCTGACATCTGGGGCAAGAAAAACTGAAGAAAATGGTGTCGGTTGTATCATATATACCCCTGGCGCACTGACGTCAGGGAAGAAGCGACAGCAACCAACGCCGGACCAAGACTTTGGAACTCTGGCCGACTGCGGGACCGCCTGATGGCAGGATAACCCAAGTGTAATGACTGCAGCAGTGAATACACTCAAACATCTACATTTATGGTAGGTACAAAACTGTACTTTCTTCTTGTTGTCAGGTCCAAGACAGAATACAGAATGCTCTGTCACACTAAGATACTTCTCAAAATAATATCTAAAATATTACTACTGTGATATCTTGCAGGATGAAATCATTTCTGGTAATCTAACTTCTAGTTCCCAGGCTAAAACCCCCATTGCTGGCAGCTGGTAGCATTTAGCATCTACCTGTAAAAATACTCATATAAGGGCTTTTGCTCAGATTTTTGTCAGATGCTGGAAGTCATAAAACAATTACATTCTTTCATGCATCCAAAGTAGCAATTAGTTCACTCTAAAGACAACACAGAAAGCTTCCTAGTACAGACCTTGCTTCTCTAGCTGCATTGAAACAGCTCTATGTCATAGTCTATACAGTAATTTAATTTCATATTTTTTTAAAGTTTGCTGGACTAATGTTAACCTCCTGGGTTCCAGTTTCTACTGTTAAAATATATACATTTAAACAGTTACAATAGTGCATGTACATTTCTGTTATCTTTCAGTAGGGCACACTGTGGATGCATTTTAAACACATCACTTTACAAATACCTTTTCAACACAAGCATCTGTACAGAGCAGTTTGAAATACACGTGGCATACAGTTCTAATACATTTGTAACATAGGCATCTTATATAAATGTGTTTGATATTCACAGGTGGCATATAATTATTTACAAAATTCCAGCTAGCTGTGCTGGCAGTGCCTCCTTTTGTCACACCATGCTTTTTGTACCATCTAATACAGCAGCTTGGTATGAGTCTATTGAAAGAAATTACATAAATAGTAATAATTTAAGCAGTAGCAGGTTCAGAAGAAATAAGATTGGCATCAAATTGCCTGAGGTCCCCAACCCTATTCATAGTATTGTCCATATAGTAATAAAAGTGCATTGAGCTACCTGCTGTGTGTTCAAACATCCACAGAGATAGCTCTTTCCGGTATCAAACTATATCATTAATGCCACATGATAGAATCAATGTAGTATTGGAAGCATGGATGGAAAAGGAATGTCAAAATCTTGCATTCTAGTTTGTGTAAGATGATTTTCTGTCAACATGTTGATGTTTTCAACTGCATGCCAAGCAAGTATGGAAATGTTCGTGCCATCCTATCTAGAGAAGCTGGACAGTAGGTGATATTTATATATATGGACATGAACAAATTAGGTCAGTGTTACACTTATGAAGACAATACCTTAAGATTGTATTCCATGTGTGTATTTGCCATACTCGGCTCTTGGAAATTCCTTGGAAATTCTCGTTAGAGCCAAACAAATGTTTGCCTCAAACTGTTGTGCATTGTTTTGGAGACTTTCATTCTTCACCAACTCTAGGCTTGATATATGTGCATACACACACACACACACATATATATACAGATATATATATATATATATATATATATATATATATATATATATATATATATATATGTCTACTGATAATTAATGACTGACCGAAAGACTGACAATCTGACAATTACAAAGTTGACTCTAGAAGGCTGACTTTGCAAATGCCGACACACTACTATGCACATAACGAGCAAAAATATTGGAGTATGCAAAAAAGGTTTAGAAAAAACAGACTGAAGCATCTTTTTTTTTTGCAGGGTGCAAATTCCCCTGCACCCCACACCGCCTGCTAATTGTATATCCTAACTCCAAGATCACACAATCTCAGGGGAAATGTTGTATTTCTCTGCCCCAAAAATTATACGATTTTTCACTCTTGTCAATCATCTGTTTATTGAATGAAATTTTATCATCTAAACAGTTTTCAACCTAAGGTAGACATGACCAAGTTCAGTACAAAGATACACACAGATAGTGGGCAAGCCATAGGCATCTCAAACTTACATGCACACACACACACACACACACACACACACACACACACACACACATATCTACAAGCATACACACATACATATATATGAATGTGTGTGTGTGTGTGTGTGTGTGTGTGTGTGTGTGTGTGTGTGTGTGTGTGTGTGTGTGTGTGTGTGTGTGTGTGTGTGTGTGTGTGTGCGTGTGCATGTAAGTTTGAGATGCCTATGGCTTGCCCACTATCTGAAGGGTGTAGTGGACTTCCCTATGTAAAAAGGATTATATCAAGCTGTCTTGGTAGGTTGAATGCAGTGTCAGTTAGATTACTCATGAGACAAACATTTGTGTTATGAACTCTCAAAGCAGAAGGCTTTGGAACTAAAGAGTGATGTAGCCTTCTCCCCAGGGTTTCAGAATACCTGTCAGACACTAGTCAACACTGAAAAGAACTGTGGCCTTAATTTCTCTCATTTTGTACATACTGGTATTATTTTTCAGTTGCTCTAATTCAGCGTCCAGCTTGCAGTCATCTGAAAATCTGGTCAGCCATAGACCACTGGTTTTGGCTTACACCTCAGAAAAGTATATCCCAAACAGTAGAAGCCCCAAGACTGATATTTATGGTACACTGCTAGTTACTGGTCTACTACTAGAGGTGGCTTTACAGGTTGATACCTAGCTGGGAGAGTTTATGTATTATGCCTGAGTGAAAAATAGTGTTGAAGGCTTTGGCTAGGAGAAGGTAGGCAGTGTGCATTGTCTTCCCCTCTTCCATGGCTTTGTTGACTATTTTGAAGAAGTCAAACAAGTTTAACAGGCATGATCTCCGTTTGACAAAACCAAACTGTGTGGGGTCAAGTGTTTCGAGTTTGCCAATGTCCTTGTTTATAAGGTTCATGATAATGTATTCCATGACCTTGCAGATCAGCTTAGTTAAGCTGATGGACCTATAATTACCTGGGTCAGTGGAGACTTCACCTTTGTGTAGAGGGATGACAGTGGCTGTCCTTCAACTGGGATGAAGCCTGGTGCTCAGGCTTTGGTTGAATAGGTTGCCTAATGGAGCTGAGAGCTCATGTCTGAATTCATGTAGAATTCAGACAGAAATGTTGTTAGGTCCCATGAAGACTGTATTTTATGCCTTTGAGAGGGCACTGAAGACCTGCTTCCTGGTGATGAAGGGAGGGGGCAATTGCTGAGGATGTCTTGCTTTACTGTGGGGGACAGGGGTGAAGTTTTCACTAAACTTGTCTGCCAGCAGGTTGGCTATATCTATGGCGTTTGTGTATGTGGTGTTATTGACCACCAGTTCAGAGCAGATTTGGGTGTTACCTTTGAGATTGTGGATGCATGTGAAGAAGGCCTTGTGATTGTCCTTAGTGGATGTGGCCAATTTGGACTTGAAGTTTGCCTTGGAGGATTTTACCAGTGACCTTATTTGTTTGTTCAGACAAAAGGGAGATTGCTTCCAACTTGGCACCTCTTCCTTCTTGGTCGTGAATAGCAATTTTTTCCTTTTATTATAGAGTTTATTTATTGCTGTTGTCTACCAGACAGGTTTACTCTTCCTTGGGGAAAATGATTTGATCCTGTCAGGTATTACTAAGTCTATACAGCTATGTAGGTGCTCATATAGTTTTTGGTATAGGCTTGGACAATAGTGCTAGTTCCAATTGAAGGGATGGTGGCTGTGAAGCTGCTTATACCTGCTCTCAGGAGACTGTAGTCAGCTTTGGAAAAGTTTTTTTGTTTGACCCTAATGGAGGGGGGGGGGGGGCAAGGGAGATGGTGACTTCGAAAGTGATTGCATTATGGTCGGATCTTACCTAGGAGGATGACACAGTAGACGTGCTACAGTCACTACTCATATTGGTTAGGACCAGGTCCAGGTTATTTTCATGTTGACCAGCTGATCCAATGCATTGGCACTGACAAAGTCAAGGAATCTCGGGGCATTCATGTTTGGGCTAGAATAAGTCTTCCACTCTATGGTTGGGTAGTTGAAGTCACCCAGGATCAAGATAGTGGGTTGAATCTTGATGGATTTAAGTAAGTCCAGATAGGTGGAGTGGGTGTCCTGAGTCATAGTTGGGATTTTGTAGCTAGCTATGATTTAAATAGGTATTTTCTCAACAGTTAACTGCATTTGGAGTGTCTCCTGTACGTCATACCATTTGACCAGCCTGGAGGTGTGTATGTCTTTGATAAATATTGAAACTCCACCTCCTTTGGCTTTGTAGCCCTCCATTTGGGGACTGAAAGTATGGTAGAATGAGTAACCTGTTAAGGCTGGGGTGCTGTCCACAGCTTTGAACCAGATTTCAGTGACTGCGAAAATGTCAGCATCCTCCAGGGCAAGGAATGCTTACAATGAGTGCAGTTTCATGCTAAGACTCCTAGTGTTTAGCAGCATGACCTTCAAATTTCATTTAGAAGAGTTTTTCATCTTGGTAATTTTGTGCTCATGTCTTTGCCTAAAAAGGCACTATGGGGGAGGCATGAGCCTTTGCCAGAAGTCTGAAGCCCAGGGGAGACAGATGATGGCCATCTCTGGCAAAGAATCGTGGTCTGTCAGTCATGTCCTCCCAGGCTGTCAGGTACTGAATCCCCTTGGAATGACAACAGAAATTAAGCTAATTGTTAAAGTTAATCATTTCTGTTTGTATTGAGGTATTATTCTGGGAGACGGTAGTATGATGCTTAAGGCTAGGAACATACCTGCCTGGGACATGTATTCAGCAAGCTCAATCATGTCTCTCTTTATATAGTCCAGAGAGCTACATCTCAAGTCATTCACACCAACATGGACTATGACAGAGTCATAACAGCACATGTTGTTAAGAGACTTCAGTGCATGCATGATATGGTGGATTCTAGCACCTGACAAGCAACTTACCATGAGGTTCTCCTTGTCTAGCCTGGTGAGGGGCAAATTTGTGTGTCTCACAATAGAGTCTCCTATGACTAGCACGTTGGGTCTATGGCTGGGCCTTAGGTGGCTGTGAGGCACAGGGATGTGTACTATGTGTGATGCTTCGTGCTGTGGGTTGTGATGTGCGTGTGCGTTTTTGCTTTGGAGGTCCTTTTTGTCTAGGTATGTTTTTGTTGAGAACCTCTGCATATGTAGAAGTGTTTTGTACAGGTGTGGGTGGTGTTAGATGTGTGGTGTTCATAGTATTTGCATAGACAACCTTCTCAGTGTCAGATGTACTGGTTTGTGACTGAGACAGCAAGGATTCTAGGCTCTTAATGTTATTGCATCTCTCACATATTGTGTTCCTGGGTGGAAGTAGTAGAGGGTTCTCTGTGTACATAAGGCAGCTGCTACACTGTCTCAGGATGTCCATATCAACCAGACTAGCAGGAAAAAACAAAGGAAATTGTCCTCACATGCTTGTCAGAATCTGTGGAAGAGAGGTTGGGGATAATAGAGTGGACAGTGCCTATAGGTGTGAGTAAGGCTAGATAAAATCAGTAGCTGCAAGTGAGGGCCTTACTTACACAGGAGTGCTGGTAAGGGGAAAAATGCAGCTGAGATACCTTGCACGACTTTAGAAGTCAATCTGAATTGTTGATGTTATTCATTAGTAGGGTATGTTATAAGATTTATTGTAAATCTGCACATTGAGGGCACTTTAAGAATGCTGTTAAATTATGTATTTAATAATTCATTGGGTTCCACCTGTATAAAAGTTGGTTTTGTGTAACGCATTTTATCCTGAGAAGGCAAACGGCTGATGTACCAGATGCACTTTTGCTCTTTATATTAAAAGAAGGTGATAGTACTTCTCAGCTCATGTTGTTTTTTTGTGTTTTATTAGTTTGGAAGCTATTTATTATGTGTTTTTTTCTGCAATACTACATATGCAATATGCAGTATACTACATTTTGTAATGCAGTTTAAATTCATTAACTAACATGAAAGTGTCTGACCTTTCATGACCTAAACAGCCACTGTTTCATTTTATTTATGTTGTTTTTTTCACAACTGTATTCAGTGAAATAGGGGGCTTAGCTGCTCTTATGTTCTTTCACTAATAGTATGGAAGGCTAAAGCATATTTGTACCATGACCTTGGGCCAGATTCATTAACAACTACAAGAAGTGTAGCTATCATATTGGTCATGCAACCTGCTGCCAACACAATAATGCACTATTTAGTATTCATTAACTACAAAGGGAAATGGCAGAATATGCTAATGTAAACATAAAGAGCCAATGTACATGTTAATTAACCAATCCAACATGGCAGATCTATTCAGGAAGCTATAACGCAATTGTGTATACTCAATGTAGGCTTTTGCCCTGTACACCAATACTCTTTGGATTACAAGCACAGTTACACTTAGAAAAAAACTAAAATAAAAAACAATAAACATGTTAGAGGTTGCTGCAGCTGCTATAATGTTGTGTGTGCAACATGCTTTAAATCAGGGTGTTAATGCTCCTACCAAACCTTGGACAAGGATGAGAAGAAGGTGTTTAGATCCCATTTGACTTATGAATTACATGACACAGAAATTGGTGAGAGCTACAGAGTAGACAGGGAAACACTGGAGGTAATATGCAACCTGTGCTGCCCGCCACCTCAGACCCCAGGGAAATTGTGGAGAACCCATCCCAGTGGAAACAGAGGTATGTATAGCATTGCAAATGCTGGCTACTGGAACTTTCCAGAGATCCACAGGAGATTTATTATGGGTGTCACAAACAACAGCCTCTAGAATATTGCATTAGTTATTAAATGCAATGCTACTACATGCAAGCGATATATATATACAGTAATGTATTAGAACCAATAGTGTGCCTCAAGCATTTCAGTTGACCACTGTCTATAAAACATGGAGCAGGTCAATTATATTGTCATTTGCACAGCTATACCCAGAAGCAAAACTGTAGTACCTAATGCTTCCTCTGCTGTAATGACAACACTTACTGAAATACAATACAGTTCAACAATTATAGAATGAATCAGATGAGTAAGAACAGGAAATTAACAACTTTTCTTCTGCAATACATATTGATAAGTGCAAGCATGTGAATAAGCAAGCATTAGCTGCCCACTGTGTGCATCAGGCATATATGTAACCCTAAGTCACAAAGACTTGTGCAAAGGCAGGGCACAGTCATAGGATCATAGGAAGTTACTAGGCTATTGGACTTGAGCCCCTTATAAGCAAAGCCAAGAATTTAGTCCATGTTCCAACAAGTCAGCAACCTATGCCACTGTCCAGGAGGGACACAGATGAAATCCCAGGAGTGTATTTTCTGTTCCCCATCCAGTTATCCAGGTTGCACTTAAAAAGGGTTAACGAGGTACTCTGCTTGATGTGGCAAGGAGTCTATTCCACAAAAGGGAGAGTCGCTAGGAAACAAATCTGTCCTGCCAGCAAGTCTTACTGATGTCACTGACCAGGTTGAGGTTGCATGTGCAGGTTACTCAAGTGGAGCTTGACTTGCGGATATGCAAGAGTCCCATCAGGGTGGGGTCAGAGACTGCTTTGTGCGCCAGACAGAGGTCACTTCTGAGGAATATGTAGAAGACTGAGTAGACAGACAGGGCCTTTAGTCTATCTGTGTAGGGTAGATGTTTGAGGCCCTGGATTCTCCTGGTGAAGAATTAAAGAATTTAATTGGTGTAAAGATGTCATTGGGAGAGTAAGCATATATTTCACTATTTTAACATGATTCTTTGTCTGAAGAAGGTCACATATTGGCAGTGTCTGAAAGCGTTAACATTTATAAAGTTTGGATTTTGGATTATACCCTTGCCTTTGTTGTTTAGGTATTGGATCCTCTTGGAATGACACCAGAAACTAAGCCAATTTTTTTCAATCATTTTCTGTTTGTATTGAGGCATCACTCTGGGTGATGGTAGAATGTTGCTTAAGGCTAGGAACACACCTGCCTGGGGCACATATTCAATGATCTTGATTGTGTCTCTCTTCATATAGTCCAGCAAGGTATGCTTCAAGTCATTCACATCATCATAGACTATGACAGAGTCATAACAGTACCTGTTGAGAGACTTGAGTCATAGGTGATATGGCAGATTCCAGCACCTGACAAACAACCTAACATGATTTTCATCCAGCCTGGTGAGGGGCACATCTGTGTGTCTCACAATGGAGTCTCCTATGACTAATATGTTGGGTTTATGTTTAGGACTTAGTGGCTGTGAGGCACAGGTGTGTGGACTATGTGTGGTGTGTGGTGTAGTGGGCAATGAAGTTTGCGTATGTTTTTGCCTCGGAGGTCTCTTGTTTCATCATCATTTACACAGGGTGGGTGAGGGTAAGGGTAAGAACTGAGTGTGTGCAAGTAAGAAATACACGCATCTATCAGAGTATACAGTGTTCAGGGGCCAGTGACAACAGATGTATAGCACTTAACAGTACTGTTTAGATGGTGTGCATGTGTGTGAGGTGGTATGGGCAAGTGATTTTTTTTTAATGTGCGTGTGTGTGCATGAACACAATCAAGTACTGTGCTAGCACTACATATTGGCATCTTGGACAGGTATGAGCTCTTCATGGTAGAGTAGCCAGTGCAGTGTCTTTGCCCTCACCACAAGAACCTCCTCTGATAGGAGTTGCCCTGCTACTTCCATGGTCCTAGTTTGAAGCTAGGATGCTACCTAAACATGAGTGGTGTCTGCTGGATGAGCTGTCCTTATGATTAAAGCCAGAACCATGATCCCATGGCCTACCATGTCTTGGTGTGGACACCACAATCACTTTCCTAGATGTGTATGTAGTGTCACTATGGGAGTAGGATCTTGCACAATCACATCTGCTAACACCTAAAGGTGTAGCAGCTCTCCGGCCATGTGGATGCCCAACCATTCTGCAACAGATGTTGCATAACAGATACTGCCTAATGCAGTGTGTCATTCATCCTGACCAAGGAGGTGAACACATGGTTCAGGGAGTCACTCATGTCAGAATGCACAATGTTTAGTCATTGCACTATCTCTTCCAAAGCCCTGGTGGAACTTGCATGTTCCTCCGTTATAGCCCTACACATGCTGCATGTCTGGCATCACCTAATGATACATCAGCATTAGGATTATGATGGACAGAAGGCTTCCACTGAGTACCTCTACCAACCCTCCTGTGTGGCACCATAACCTGATGATTGTTATGGGAAGAAGCAACCAGCTCTGGAACTGGAATAGTTACATAACCCTGATCAATAGTGTTACTCACAATCTGTCCTTTATTAGAGTTTTGTGTGTCCTGTGAATGCATAAGCATACTGACTGTGCCCAAAATATGGGCAAGGGATGTGGGGGGGGCACATCCTCAGTGTCAAACTGACACTCTCTGTTCCCCAAGACTGTGCTTTTCCATTGCCAACATCAACATAAGAGGCTACCAATACTCCTACATCAGGTGGTAGAAGCTAAACAGTGCCATTCTCAGGATCATCTATATGATATCATGCATTAAACTTTGCAAACAGAAAAACAGAGAATACAACTGGTCACACATTGTCCTTATAGGAAAGGTATGTTAAACTCGAATGGATGCTAAAGCAGCACAAACTTTAAAATCATATAGACCTGAATCCACCTAATAGACATAATAACCAAATGTGTGCTTACCATGTGCAGATGGGCTGGCAGCCTGCAATCCATATTTGTCTGTATGTGAGGAAAGGAAAGAAAGGAAGTCATATAAGTATCACAATGCAAATGAAACAAGAAAAAGAGAAAAATACCCTTTACAAGTCTGATTAAAAATCTTCTCATTCAAAAATGCAGTGAACAGCTGGATCCCCCCACCACAAAACAGCCTCCTTCATTGATCTATGACTATGTCATCTAATTCAAATTTATCACTGGAACTATATAAATCAGACATCTAAGATGTACGCATATAAAGATATAACAATGTCACTTGTATTTTGCATACCTACAAGGTCTGTTTGTGACACTCTGGGTCTGGTGTTCACATCTGCACCAGCATCAAGGATTCTGTGGGAACCCTCTGCCAAGCTATCCGGATCTCTGACATTGGATAGGAGCACTTCTGTTTCAGTCAGTGGTGGTTCAATTGCAGGAATCCCCACACACACACAGCCACCTATTCCCAGGCAATTGCCGCTGCCTTACAGCAGGCAGAGATAATCATCTCATTTATCCAGTATTGTATCTAGGTGTAAGTTCTTCCATGCCCTCTGACAGCCAGAGCCAGACCAAAACTAGGAGTCCTAGGCAGATGCCTAGGGTGTGATGGCTGGTTTGAAGGTACGGTTACCACAACATTTAATTTTTAAATAATTTGTGTCTACATTTTTTTTCTTTAAGGACACACTTTGTGTGTGTGTGTGTGTGTGTGTGTGTGTGTGTGTGTGTGTGTGTGTGTGTGTGTGTGTGTGTGTGTGTGTGTGTGTGTGTGTGTGTGTGTGTGTGTGTGTGTGTGTGTGTGTGTGTGTGTGTGTGTGTGTGTGTGTGTGTGTGTGTGTGTATGTGTGTGTGTGTTTGTGTGTGTGTATGTGTGCGTCATATGCCTTTAGTATGACGCACTCACATCAATGCACTTTGGAATTTTTTTTGGACTGCTTCTATCCTTCTGGCACTGCTGCTGCTTGGAACGTACATTGGGCCAAATAACTGCTGCTTTTCCTTTCAAGGGCATGGATTGCTGCCATACACTGTGAGATGAGCATCCTGTACTTTGGCTATAGGAGACAACAGCCTTAATACTATTAGTTCACACATTTTGTTTCCCTGTTTAATGTAAAAAACCTTAAAAATTACAGTGGTGCATTTTCAAGGAATGTGAGTTTCAAAGGAAGAGAAGTTTACTGTTGCTCATGCTAAGTCTCTTTTCAATGTGTAACTGTTTTGTTTATTAAATGGCCATCAGTGTTTATGCCATAGAGTGTCAAAGAAATGTTAGTAGCACGGCAGGTAACACACTGGTCTTTAGTACAGAAAGTTGTGGGTTCTGCTCTCCTTCAGGTAGATGGATTGTTGATACTGTACTGCATTTTAAGGGGGGGCAGGGTGAGTGTTACACTCCAGAGTGTGCTGTCTTTTGGATTAGATGTTAAACTGAGGCCTCATCTGTCTGTGTTAATGGTAGGTACTGTTAGATCTATCACATCCACCTGAGCTATCAAAAGGAGTAAAGGAAGGTTCACCATTAGCCTGGTGAAGTTTAATCTGGTAGTATAAATACCATCAAGGTTCTCCCCTGAAAAAGAGTTGCTGGCCTAGTAGCACTAACCTAATCAACAAAGGAAATTTAAATGAATCCCCATATCTCTGCCTTCATTTCAAAAGTAAAGAAGAAAACAGTATGCACATTGATAATTTTGAGTAGTGTTTACGGCAACTTAGGGGGGAAAGATAAGTAATGTGACACCAGAATGGCTGCAGGGGGGTGACCCTTGTCCATTCCCCTGTCTAGGGCCCTATTTGATCATCATCCAGCTCTGACAACAGTATTAATGTCATTGGCCACCTGCTGAAATATGGTGTCTCAGACAGACTGCTCATATCTTTGTCTCCCTAACAGAAAAGCTCTATGGCGATATAAGGCCTGGATAATGACATTGATTTCTGCATCAGTGTATGGCAGCTTGCACGGAAATGATTTCTTCATCTTCACTGCCATACCCCTGTATTAGATTAAACAAAAGACAGATACATAGTTACATATATAATACACAAATAATACAGCTGTGAAATCAATTATGTGTGAATGCAATCATGCATCATGCACGCAGTAATTTAGTTAATGCTCCCATTGACTACACAAAAATTAGGACAGCCTCCCCCTTCTAAAGTAAATATCAACAACAACCAATAGCAGTTCTGTAATGCAGATAACTCAGGTTTAACAGTGTAATACCTTGCAGCATTAACAATAACAATTCAAAATGTAGTATTAGAAATGGAAGACAAACTATGAAAAGTGCCATCCCCACTGCTGAGGAGGGCAGTGATGTAGAATCTGCAAACCTAACACATTTTTCTTTCTGCTAAAACAGGTACAAATGCCAGACATTACTACAAAGTTATAATACACTCATCTCCAATAACTCTGCAAACATCAATTAAATACAACCTAAAACATATAATTCATGTAGAATTCCATAGCATAAGTTTTGTAATACAAACATGGCTATGCCTAAAACAAAGGGATAAAGACAAAAATAGTTAAGGTAAAAAAATGCTTTTCCGTGGCCAGTGCAATTCACCTTTTAATGCCATAATAAAAATAAAATATGTAAGAGAAAGCACCTAGACAAAACAGCAGTGCACAAATTAGATAATTCTCCAAAAGGTGTGCTTATTTAGCAGTATCAAGTTCTATGGATCAAAACAGACTCCCCAGTATGATGCATAAGCATTAATTACATGATTACCTTTATATAGTGCATGGTAACGCAAATAAGCCAGGTTCCAAAGTACTCACAAATAAAAGTAGGAAACCACATTTAACAGAACACAGAGATTGAGTGCTTTCATCATAACATAACCAAGGCTTCGTCAGAATAAAGAATCCAACACACTCTACATATTTTTATTGATGTCGCAGCCATGAATAACACAATTAAAATCATAATTAGTAAAAATCAATGCAATTGAATATATTCAAAAATGTAAAGAAAGGCTGAGAGGAAAATGTAAAAACACCTTAAAATACAAACAGCACATAACACTCTCACTTTAAAACCTAATAAATATTAATCAATATTATATAAAATATGAAAAGTATGAAGACATGAACGAATTACAGTTTTTACAAATTAAGTCCGATAAATTGTAATTCATTTATGTTTTTATACTTGTCATATTTTATATAATACTTATTTATATTTATTACACAGTTTTAAAGTGAGGGAGTTATGTGGTATTTGTACCTAAAGGTGTTGTTATATTTTCCTGTCAGCATTTCTTTCAATTTGTTTAATATATTTAATTGTATTGATTTTTACTAATTAAAGTTTTAATTGTATTATTAATGGCTGTGACATCAATATAAATGTGTAGCGTATGATGGGTTCTTTATTCTGATGAAGTTCTGATTATGTTAGGACAAAAGCACTCAATCTCTGTGTTCTATTAAATGCGGTTTACTACTTTTATTCATGAGACCTTGGAACCTGGCTCCTTTGTGTTACTTTTTTATTGGGTTTCAAGTTGTTTGTAATGATTCAGCTTACTGAGTATTTTATAAAACACAGGTTCAGCTTTCTGAGTCTGTAAATGAGATCTTAAATCATTAACATTCCTAAATATTATACTCTGAACTAAATGTAAGGAAGGTAAACATAGCACAAGAACCTACACAATTATATGCACACACCCTAGCAATGCAAGGATGAGGTTTGAGAAGTGTTTCCTGCTAATGGCTTGTATACATCTTCGATTACTCTTACTGCAGGAGCAATCAGGGTTTTACAGTCTCGTCTCGTTGATGCACACCTACTAAGAGGTGTGTCAGAGAGAAGAAACTTAACAAAAAGTTTGAAAGAACATTGACTAATTTAGGAGAGAAACATTCCTAACATTCAAATGCTGGCTTTAATGATGACATTTGCAGCCCATGTTGGAGGCAGTACTTAAAGTACTGACACAAAGGACATATGCAGTAAAACATAGATAGTATTGCTATGAAGAAACCATAGGTTAGGGAATGAGGCATTCTAAAGAAAGAAAGGAATACACATTATTGTCCAATAAGAAAGGACAAAGTTGTTTTGAACTTTCAGTGTGACTTAATACAATTTCCCAGTACAAGAAGTAACAGTACATCTAATCACATTTTTTCATTGTTAATGTATGTATGTCTTTGCCTATAGTAAAGATGCTCTTAAATTATTGTTCTTACTTGCCTTATTTGAGTGTTCAAATCTATAAAGGTTCTTGTTGAAAGATAACAAAGTTGATTAAACATCTGAAATGTACATTTAAAATATTTAATCACCAACTTTGTTTTGCTTTTATCATTTACACACTATTTAGCATTGTGTTTTTGTTGATTGGCAGCTGTCAATAGTAGTAAATGGCATTTTGCTGTCCAGGGTAAAACTGATTTTTTTTTTTGTATTTGGACTTCCCTCAATAACACAATATAAACTGGCATTGTTCACTTTCCTCAGTAGTCTGGACAGTAATGAGTGAAGAAATTTAAGTTGTCACACTCCTATTTCTGTGGAATAATGTGTAAATGTATTGAGCTTAGAGAAAAAGTGCAGGCGATACATAATTTGAAACCTATTCAGAGATCATTTTACTAAAGGAGGTCATAATAAATCTTGACACTCATTTTGGTGTATGAATGGCGTGATGTGGGAAATTCAAGCATGGTTAGGCTTGACTAAAACAGACAGACAGATAAGTCTTTTGAAATGATGTGTGTGTGCTCTGTGAACAATGGAATCATTTTTTCTCTTCCCTATGCCCTTCTCCATTCCCATGGCATTTCTTAAAGTGCTGCTATTGAGAGAAGAACATGATAGTAGATGTGAGAAGGCTGGATGTATCAGTGTAATGCAGTAGTAACTGTGATCATTGTTAGATATACCTTGTAATTACTTTCATGAGTCTTCTAATTGTTGGTCACAAAAAGTTACTTGATTGCTTCTGATAAATATTGCTTCTGCATTTGTGTGGCACTTGGCATCTCAAAAATTAACTTTTATGGCTTAAGGGAAAAACTGAAAAATATATCTTAGTCTGCCTTATGTACCACAGACCAGTCCAGCAGCATTAAGCAGCCATTAGCACTGGGGATAGTACTGTTGCATACATTACTTAAAGAAAAAGCATGTTTTTTTCAGCCATACTATGTCCACAATTGTCTAAATTAATGCCTCCACCAACAGTCTAATATATTGAAAAGAAATATATGTTTCTTGTTTTTAAAAGGAAAGTGATACAGACATTTGTCAAATAGGGTGGGGGAAGAACATTTCCATTTTTCAAATGACAGGTGGTTTGCAGGGCAGCAATAAGAGCACACGATTACAAAATTACATTCTCTACCTACACCCCTGGTGCAACACACTGATGAGGTCATTATTTCACAAGTGAACTGTTGCACGTTAAATGTCAGACTTCTCTTGTGCTGTTTGTATTTCTTATACTATTCCCTTGAATGTGTAAGTAGATAAGTAAGAGGTTTAAATACAGTGTGTTTAACTTCTACAAGAGTGTGTGTGTGACTGGAACAATATTCAGGTTTGGTTTACACACATTTGTAGTGGCAACCTTTACAACCCCAGATGGTTATAGAATAATTTTACCAGACACATCTCCTTGGTAATACAGTACTGATATTATCCCTTCGTAGTTGCTGTGTGCCTCGCTTGCACTCAGTGGTCTCCCGTTGTGCTGACTGCTGATAATGTGTTGTACAGACAGTATAAGTGAACAAGAAGGTGTTTCACGTCCATCACTGTTTAAATAGTGTGACTGGAATTACTGTCATATACCATTGACCCCACCACAACCACTTTTAAGTACACTTCTGCTCATGAGATGGATTTAGAGTGGCACACTGTTATTTTAGCAAATCCTAGCATTCCCCAGGTAAAATAACTTACAGAATGCTACTATAACTGCAGTTGCTCACAGTTGAGGTGTGAATTCCCCTGTGTTGCATGACTTTCAAAGTGTGATTTGTACATTGTGTAACTACATATTTAGGATACAATATCACAGTCAAAGGAGGCAGCAGAACACAGCAGTAAAATTCAAGAATTTAATCCCAGAACAAACAGTAAGCGCTTTTGCAGCAGCAGCTACTTCATCAGACAAATAAAGATCCAAACTGTAGTACTTTTAAACAGCAGAGCAGCCAATTAGCATGCAAAAACAATTAGGAATTAACAAGAGCCCTTAAAGCCACACCAGAAAATGCAGCTCAAAGCTCATTGTATAAATACAAAAACATTTCATTCATAAAAACATATAAAGCATTTCATTCAACAGCCAACAAATGCAGCTCAAAACTCATTATATAAACATGAAAACATTTCATACATAAAAGCATATCGATCATTTCATTCATAAAAACATTATAAAAATACTGAACATAATTAATATCTGTCTGGCTAAGGGCCTATTCATTAAAACTGGTTTAATAGAAAATTTATCATTGAGGCCTTTCCCCATATTGGCTTTCATTCTAATAATCCAGTTCAATTCTTTGCTTTCTACCTTAGTTCTATGTGGGCCCCCCCACCCTTATACTCACAATGACTGTTCCAACAACTATAAACTTAAAATTGTGCTGAGCACCTAGTAACTTGATGTGCTTAGATAAAGCATTAGTCTCAGCTCTCCTGGAGATATCATATTGATGCTCCCTCACCCTGTCTTGTAGCCTGCGTGTTGTCATCCCAATGTAGAAACAGTAACAAACCATGTAGTACGCTAAATAAAGTAGATTCACTGTGTTACAGTTAGCTCTGGCTCTGAAAAACATCTTTTTATGCATATCTGGATGTTCAAATGCAGCACTACTGTCAATCAAATGACAGTAGTTACATGGCCGACAAGGAAATGTACCAATATTAAGCTGTGTATCAGTACTGGAGTTAAACTTTGGATACATAGCAATTTTTTAAGTGATTTCTTATTCTTATACATATAGCTCGGGGCTTCTCCTTTTATTGATTCCACTCTCTCATTAGATCTAAGTATATGCCAGTGTTTAGCATAGATGTCCTTCAACAATCTAATGTCACTGGCATGGTACTCTCAATTTACAGTTGGTCACTTTCTGTTTGCAAAATTGAGTGGGTGAAGAGAAATATGTCTTACCCTCCTGAGTTCTAGATGTATATGCTCAAGCTTGTAACCGAGCTAATTTCTTTCTTATTGTATCCCCTCTCAAGGAATCGCTGTTCCATGTTTCAATTCACAAGAGAAGGTGGAGTCACCTGCTGTCAATCTGGATGTTCTTAACATCTGTGCTGTCACAACATTATTAAAAATGTGCCCAGGATGCATACTCTGTGGACAAACGTGTTCCTATGGCAACTTTTCCTATAAATTTCAGAAGTAAAACCACCATCAAGTCTCCTGTGTGGGTATAAGGGAGGGCCCACATAGAACTAAGGTAGAAAGCAAAGAATTGAACTGGATTATTAGAATAAAAGCCAATATGGGGAAAGGCCTCAATGATAAATTTTCTGTTAAACCAGTTTTAATGAATAGGCCCTTAGCCAGATAGATATTAATTATGTTCAGTATTTTTATAATGTTTTTTATGAATGAAATGATCGATATGCTTTTATGTATGAAATGTTTTCATGTTTATATAATGAGTTTTGAGCTGCATTTTTTGGCTGTTGAATGAAATGCTTTATATGTTTTTATGAATTAAATGTTTTTGTGTTTATACAATGAGCTTTGAACTGCATTTTTTGTTGTGGCCTTAAGGGCTCTTGTTAATTCCTAATTATTTTTGCATGCTAATTGGCTGCTTTGCTGTTTAAAAGTACTACCGTTTGGATCTTTATTTGTCTGATGAAGCATCTGCTGCTGCAAAAGCACTTACTGTTTGTTCTGGGATTAAATTCTTGAATTTTACTGCTGTGTTCTGCTGCCTCCTTTGACTGTGATATTGTATGATTTATTTTTTGGAGGACCAGTTTACCTACATCATAGTCTTTGTTCTTTGTTGCCTTATACATATTTAGGATGTTTGAGGTCAGCTGTGAGTGTGTCTATCACCATCAAACTGTGTATAGTACTCTTCAATTACATTTATGATATGTAGCTGTACAGTGTTATTGTGCACTTTGACCTCTTTTTAGCATAAATGTCCAGCAAATAAACAGTGGTGATGTCATCAGTTTAAATGAACACTGTCCCAGTTGTACCTCAACATGTCGTGTGGTGTTTGTGATTTAGGCACTAATCTTTAGCTTATGATCTTAGGTAATTAGTTCAATTCCATACATTACTGCAAAGACTATGTTGTGTCAGTCTTATTGTTAGAGTACGTGTTGCTAACACTGTTGTCAAACACATCCGCTGTGTACACGTACATACGTTGAATCCTCTTACAAAAAGGTATGATGATTTCTGTCATAGCAAAGCTTTTATTCAGAGTAATGATGACATGTGATTACACTTTCCTTACATAACATATGTTAGGAAGTGTTATATGCAGGCACACCAGAATGAGACAGCATTGTGTATGTTGTTGCCTTACTACAGCAATTACAGGCACACATAGCCCTTGCAGCAATAACATAATGTAATGCCTTCACATACTGATGTATCTCACAGCTGCAGTGACACTTCTACTGTGGTGCATTCACCCTGTATAACATCATGTATTTTCTGTTGTCAGATGCTCGTGGGTTCAACATCCACATTCTGTGCCTGTTAGCATTGTTCGGCCTTATACTGTAATGCACGAATGGCATCCACCACAGTTATAATTTGTCCATTTACAGTGGTAGAGGCCTCCACCATTTGTTTTATCTCAAAGTGATTGCAACACATACATCTGATGTAATACGTTAGCATAGGTGGAGTGTCATAGTTGTGTTAAGACTTCCACTATGACACTTGTGGTTTATCCACATGTCATTAGTTGGTAGAGTCACACAGCTTGCTGTTCAGTTCCTGAAAGGGCAACATTATATGAATGTACTGACATTACATAAACACTATTGTACCTAGTTATTATTATTTTATTATTGTTTTACATTTGTTGACTGGGATAGTCTGACTGGATTCAGCGGAGGCCTGTAAAGAAAAGCTCCAAATTTACAAACAGATAAAGACAAGCAAGTTACAGTAAATGCACAAACATATCGTATTAACATACAAGTGACAATCTCACATTTCAAGCCTATTAAGAATACAGTTTATATTCAGAAATATATACAAATATGTTACAGTTTCTCTTACCAAGCCTATAGGTACAGCTTATACACACAGTATCTGCAAAGATGTTACAGTTTCTCTTTTCAAACCTTTTAGTGTAAGAGGTTAGTCACTGTGAATAAAAAAAATTGCAGGGATATGGGAGTAGATGAGGCTTTAGTCAGGGTTAGAGCAAGGACTTAACCAGTGAGTTTTAAAATACTGGGTTATATATATTTTTGTTAACTGATTAAGGGAGGGGTTCAGAGTAAGGTCAGATGGGAGCCAATTCCAAGTTTTGCTTACTGAATTTGCAAACGAAGATTCTCCAGTTAGGTTGTTAGCTTTAATAGACTGAAGCAAAAGTTTTGTAGTGGAATGAAGTGACCTAGCATTTTTGTAGGGATGGATAATGTTTTTAAGGGAGGGCATTTTTTCTGGATGGTTAATAACCTTGAATGCTACAGAAAGTTGATTATATTGAATTAGCCTGAGGAGTTCTAGCCATCCTAAGAGGTTTAGTTTTTGACAATGGTGTGTCCTGTAGGGAGTTCCTGTGGCAAACCTCGCAATTTGATTGTAGCAGCTACAGAGTTTACTGAGATCAGTTTTGTTCAAGTTAGTGAGTATTGGTGAGGCATAGAGTAGAGTTGAAAGCAGATGATTACGGGCAATGGCAGTCCTAGATAGAGGGGTAGGAAAAGGTTTGTTTTTGTATAGAGAGCCACGTTTTTTATTAACGGTTTTAATAGTTTGGTTTACATGCATATCATGTTTGAGGTTGTTGTCTTTTATAACACCCAAGAGTTTGTATACATATCTGGTGAGATTATGGTCCCATTGTTAGATGTTATAGTAAACAAAGGTTGAGAGGATTTGTGAGTAGGGGAGAAGAGCAATAGCTTTGTTTTATCAGGGTTTAATATAAGCTGTTGATTAGAGATCCAGTTTTCCACTGTATTAAAGGTTTTCTGGATTAAACTAAGGAGATCTGTAGGGGTAGAGGCTGACCAAATCAGGGTGGAGTCATCTGCATATTGTATACAGGTTGCATCTGGGATTACAGTGAGGAGGCCATTGATAAAGAGGGAAAAAAGAAGGGGACCTAATATGGAGCCTTGAGGGACACCAAGGGTAATGGGGAAAAGGGTGTAGAGTTTGTCCTGCCAAAGGACAGCCTGCTGTCTTCCACTAAGATAAGATTGAAACCATTGTATGGCATGGTTGTTTAGGGAGATTTTATTTAGGGTAGGTAAGAGTAGATGGTGGTTAACCACATCAAAGGCCTTGGAAAGATCGAGAAACATGGCAGAAGATAGTTTGTTGTTGTTACAGTTGGAATTTATGACATTAGAAAAGGAGAGGAGGGCTGAGGTGGTACTGTGCTGTGGTCTAAATCCATGCTGGGAGTTGGCCAGAAGATTATGTTAAATAAGGTAGTATAAGAATTGTTTATGGATACACTTTTCCATAATTTTAGCCAGAGGGTAAAGGATAGCTATTGGTCTTTAGTTTGGCAGTTCATTGGAGCTGCCTCCTTTGTGGAGTGGTATGACATGCAATATTTTCCAGATAGAGGGGATAGAAGTTTCAGTTATGGATCTGTTTATCAAAATAGACACAGGGTATGATATAACATCAGTAGCTTTTAAAAGGTAGTCTGCAGGGAGGAGGACAGTTGAAAGGGTGGTCGGTTTGAGTTTTTTAATTTGAGCTCTAATGAGTGAAGTTGGAACTTTTTGGAAACCAAAGGAGAGAATGTCACTGGGTTTAGGGGTTTCAGCATTAGGACAAGTGGGTTTAAGTTTGCTAGCAAGGGCCTGGATGGTTTCTGTAACGAAATTGTTGAAGGTGTTGGCAATGGACTCTGGCGATTTCTGGGATGGGGCTGAGGGGGTTGGAGTTGTGGATTGCCTTGGGTGGAGGAGTTTGTTCATACCTGCCCAGAACTTCTGTGGTTTTTGGTGGTGTTTCTGCTGTAGATGGCAAAGATAGTTTTTTTTTGTTTTTTTTTTTGCCTAGTAATATGGATTTTTTGTATCATTCCTATATTGTCAAAATCTGAGATGATCTTGTGGGGTTTTAGAGGAGCACCAGGTGTTCCAGGCATTATTTCTTTGGATGATCTTTAGTTTGGTTTCTTTAGTGAGCCAGGGGGCAACTTTTGTTTTAATTCTAATAGAGCATGCAGGTGCATGGTTGTCAAGGATGGCCAGGAATGTGTTATTAAAGTATGTTACTGCCTCATCTAGTGATAGTTGTTTTAGAATTGACCAGTTTCATAATTTAAGTTCTTCTAAGAATTTATTAAGGTTGAAGTTTTTGTTATTTCTTCTTGTTTTATAGGTGGGTAGATGTGGACATTCAACTTTATGCCTAATAGTATATGTTAAGAAATGAACATTTAGATCTTCAGGGAGAGTACCTGATTTGTACATGTGGTGGGGGCTATTAATTAGTATCCAGTCTAGGATAATTTCTTTATTGTTAGGGTTGCTTATCCTAGTAGGGAATGTTATAGTTTGTGTAAACCATGTAGGTTTACGTGGGTGCTTGGGGTCTCTGCAGTGCAGGTGTTCCAATTTATATTGAGATCCCCTAGAACAATGGTCTCTTGGGGGTAGGCATTGGATAGCCAGTAGAGGATGTCTTATAGGGTCCCTGAGTTACTACCTGGGCGAATATAGACACATACTATGTTTATACATTTGTTTTTATTTATTTGTAGTTTGGAAATCATAATTTCTGCTTTGTTAAATATAGGTAGTTGAAGGTTGTCTAGAGTAACATTTATGGTGGTTTATAGAGAGCAGCAACCCCTCCCCCTTTCCTGGTAGTACGGTCTAGCCTGCGTATATTATACCCTGGAGGTAGAATTTCATTATCTGGCATAGTTGGTTTTAACCATGTTTCGGTGAGACAAAGTATGTCAGGGGAGTAGGTTGTCAGTAGGGCATGGAGACTGTGGACCTTATCGCTGATCCTTCTAATGTTTAAGTAGCAGGTCAATAGTGAGTTTGGGGGGGTCTATTTATGCTTTGTCTTACGTTTGGGCTGTTATAATTAGAGTTAGTGTTGTCTGGGGATGGTGGCCCAGGGTTGGGGTGGATATCCCCATCAATAGTAAGGGTGTGAGGCAAACTAGCTATGAGCTTTAGAAATTTATTTATCAGTTTTTGGTAATATTTAGTTTTGGTGTTAACATATCTGGTATAACAGGGTGGATGTTAGCAAGGGTAAATGAGTTGGCATCGATGGACATGAATGAGTGGGCAGAATGGTTTAAGAGGAATGGGGTGGTAGCAAGGCATTTGGGATGGTTGAATCCTATATAGGATTGGTTTTCATAGATGGTGAGAGAATAAAGGGTGATTAGTAAAGGTAGGGTGTAGAGTAGAGGTGGTATTTTAGATGACTTAGTAAGTATTAGAGACATAATGGGGGGAATATACTACTGCTAGGTAGGCAACCTAGGTGTAATAATTCTTCTTCTTCAATGATATGTTGAACAGTGATATGTCATTACATGCTGTAACTGCAAGGCATTGAAATGATTATTTGGGACATGTTGTGCTGTGACTGGTTCTGTGGCACACTCATTGAGTACTGGCTTGTATTGCACACCTCCACAGACAGACTGTGGTTCAGTTCAGGGGCTAGATGATGGAAACATCTTCCTAGTCAAAGAAGCATTGATATTGTACTGCTCATTGTTGTGTGGACAGTAACATGTGTAGATCCTTTCCAGCATTCTGACTAAATCTGATTGTTCATATTATATTTGTAATTCCTGTCTTAATGCACACATTGACTTCAGTTATTTGTGGTAGCCTCCATTCCAATCTGCTGTGGTACATGCAGCCAATACAGAGGTCTGAAGAGATCTTAGTATAATAGGCAGGGATTTGAATCTGATAACATCTGTTTGTCCAACATAAGCAGTGGCTTACACATAGACAATAGTTGTGGCACACTCAGCGGCCACCTTTTTCAGTCCTTGCCCTGTAAGATAGGGCATCCATACCCCTTATGACAGGAAAGTGATATAAGGGCTTCTAAGGTATTCTTCATGGTGTGACTGATATGCATATTTCTGTGGCATCCATGATTTTTATGCATCTCTGTGATATCTGTCCTGGTACCTGTTAGAAAATGACATGATGCAAATGTTTATTATGTCATTCATTGCTTATATGCATCACCTATTCCCAAAATAATTATGTTCTGTATTGCATGTCTTCTTCCAGACATTTCTTTATTGTTTCAATTGTTTTCATCACACTATACAGCTTAATAGCAGACGAGACATTCTACAATCATCATAATCATTTTTACTATATAGTGTGCTGCCAGACATCAGAAATTGTGGTTGGTCCTCTGTTACAACACTCTCTTGTGTGCTGTTGCTGTTGATGTTACAGTTCCCTTAATTTGAAGTGAGCATGCCCAGTATAACAGTGTCTAAGATGTTTGTAAAGAAGCAATGAAAAACTTGAAATCATGACATAACATACGATCTGTGTTGTTATTTGTCACATATGTATGATGTGTGTTATTATATAAGCATTTAGCATTTACATGTCTATACAACGCTTGTGTATTGCACCTTCATAGCTCAGAAATCCCTTCCCTATAGGTGCAGCTGACATTTCTTTGCAAACACATGCCCATTTCTGACGTAGCTGACATTACAGTTGTAAAGTCCAGTTGTTCTTGTGCATACATGCTGAGGTGGAGAATACAGCAGTGGTGTTGGCGTGCATGCATAAACTCCCTCTATCTACATCTCATAGACAATCACTGCAGTCTGTACATTCATCCCACACTGTATGTTCTGTGCTTGATTACTGTTATCTTAACTCTGCATTCTATTAACATGTATATAACAGTTTTACTTCCCTTTCTTATACTGCATATATACATCCCTATCACATCCTTTGTTAACATGTCAATTTTCATTGATGTGCATGACTCCGGTATTGGCATTAATAATCATCATGTCATCAATATTGCAGGATTTAATGGTAGAAATGCTTTTTTGATGCTTCAGCACATTTGTCTGCAATACATGAGCACACTTTACCCATTTCACCTTCTATATTAATTAATTATGCAGAATAAAACAATTACGTTTCCCATTTCACTTCCTTTCCTTCAGTATTCTTACCCTGTACTTGTCCTTAATGTTTCTGGGTACAGGACATGCTCATATCATAGCTTTGGCTATAAGCAAGCCGTTTTGTTTGTATTCTGTGCTTGTGCTTGAAGCACCTTTCCATAGCCACTAACAATATTGGTGGCCACAAAAAGGTGCTTTCAGATATGTAGGTGTGATGAACAGCATGCGTATTCAATTAGCACAGCTGCTCATCACACAAACCCATTTACATCTTGTAGGCTTAGCACGAAGCCTGCATGATTGTTAATGAATCCCAGGGCTCGTGTTTACTTATGAAACAACCCCATGCACACAAATGTCTTTTGCACTTTTCAGCTTCTGTACACATTTTTCCTCTGTCTCTGTGATTATAGACAACCGAAATGAATATTTCACACTATCTTATGTTTTATTTATAAATTTACTTATTTATTTTCAGGCATTTTCCCTCTCTCAAAAATCAGACCTGCAGGGAATGCAACAGTGATATTTACTCAAGGTGTATAGATCACATGACCTAAATGGTACCTCAGTATGGGGACAAAAATTGTCCTTTCTAACACCTTTTCCCATTAATATCTTGAGCTAAGTTATTAATTAGTTACAAAGACATGTAGGCACAGGACATACACACACACACACACACACACACACACACACACACACACACACACACACACACACACACACACACACGGTACTGCTTGTGTCTTTCTATCTGTTATTTCTGCATTTACTTAGCTGATAAAAAATATTTGGAGTCTTTCTTTTCCTCCATATGCTGTCTTTTCCTTTTCTTTGTCTACTCACACTCAAAAAGCAGCTTGCTAAAGCTGTATTAAGCCTGCTAACAACTGATTCTATACACATCAATGTCACTTTTTGCTTCAGTGTATTATGTGTTAATATATGGTGCTACTCCTTTAGCATCCTGTTAGAACAAAGGGTACTGATAGCAGAGGAAGGAGGTCAACTTTTCTCCTTGTTTTAATTGGTTTTGCCATAAATTCCACATATATTTATCTATCCATTACTGTCTGGAAAAAAAAACACACACACACACACGCACACACACACACACACACACACACACACACACACACACACACACACACACACACACACACACACACACACACGCACACGCACACACATGCACACGCACAAGCTCTCAGACACTCACAGCTCATTTTGTTTTCAATGCTTTTTTCACTTCTGAATGCCTATAGTAATAAAATGCTTATTTCAATGTTTCATAACACATTTCATCACGTATGAATATATCATCCCTGTCTGCTCATCTGCTGCAGAATATTTTTGCTGTTTTACCATCCGTACAATGAGTTCAGTTATTGTCATTGCACTACTAGTTCATTATTGTGCTTTTTTCGTGTAAAGTCTGATATATAAATGTATTTCCATATCAAAGAACTAAGGAAAATGTGAAATTATATATTTTTCCAACTACAGTAATTTTGTTTGTTTTTCTTCTTCTTCTTCTTCCTCTCCCTGCAGATCCCTCTAACTCTTCTGGATGCGCTGCTTTTTCCAGATTCTATCAGTTTGCAATACTAAATCAGTTACAGAAATAGCATTTCCTTTTGGGGCACAATAGTTACCCCAGTAGAGCTCATTAAAATAAGATTCTTCATTTTACATGGACCAGATTTTGCAGACACTCCAAAGTGCACCTAAAAAGATTATCGTCTATCGTAAACATTGGTATTTATGCTTTGATTAGGGGATTCCCCTAATAAAGACATTCCTAGATATTTAGTAAAGGGTCTAGCATGAGCTGTACAGCTTGTACTGGAAAGGCCCTGCTCTCACAATGTGATATTTTGTGAATCAGATATGTTAACCATGACAGAGTAAGACAACATTGTCAGCAAATGTGTATGTCTCTGAATTGCAGTTACTACTACGGTGTGTAGATCATTGCTGATCTGTATATCACAGAACTATACTGTTGCTCATGCAGGCATTGATTTTACCCTCAGTCACTCTCCTTTACACACACCCACATAGCACAGTTTCCATGCCGTTCCCTGACCTACATGCATTAGTGTGGACCCCTGTCAATCCCATTATTATTCCAGTGCAATTATAGCACTTTACTGTTGAGTAATTCCTGATGGCTAGTCTCTCACCCCACCCACAATCCCCATACTGTTACCAATGCTGTTAAGGCACTGAAGTAAATTGCATCCCAGTAATCGGATCATAGGTTCATAGCTAATTACTGGTCTAGCTGCCCCTGTGGGTCATTTCAAGTCTAGTCAATTTCCCTACCATAGTTGAGAATCAAACCCCCTGTCTTGTGTCTGTGAGACAACCACCTTAACCATTATACCAACCCCCAGATCCGCTCTAATCTTAACAGTTACTGTTGTTGTGTCTTTCGGCTTTTCCCGGTTAGGGGTCACCACAGCAGAACTCTGGTCCGCTAATGACTGGCAGTAGATATTTATGTGCTGAGTTGCCAGCTCTGACACTCAACCTTCAATGAAGATATGCCCATTCACACATGTCTCCACACAGAAGACACTCTAGCTAAGAATCGAACAGGACATTGTCGTACTGTGATGCGACAACGCTACCGCAGCACCACCACCGCGAGTTAACAGTTACTGTTAATATTCTGAAATAGTCATTAGTTTTTATTCAAACTAAATTCACCAAATGATGCATTACCAGAAAAAAATATTGCTGTTCAGTATATCTTTTGTATGTCCACTGTTTGGAAAAGTTAGGTATCATCGTGTCTCATAAAAACAATAACCAGCTTCATACAATTAGATGTCAGATTGAACAATTGAGTTAACTAAATCTCCATTATTCTTCCTCCCAAAGTGCCCTTTAAGAGCCATACCTCTCATATCTGATACAGAATGATTAGAATGAGAAAAGTGTGTTGATACTAGCTTGTCAATCATTTTATTTGTAACTGTATATCTATGGGCATTCATTCTAGTTTTGAGTAACTGGTATGTCTCTTTTATGTAACCTATCTTTGGTAATTTCCTGCATTTGATTAGATAAACCATGTTTTTGGAAGTGCATGTAAATATTCCCTGCAGTTTGAAACTTCTGTTCTCTGAAATTGTTATGTTGGAAGCAATAGAAATCATGTGACATGTTTTGCATCTTGAATGGTTGCAGGTTTTTGTTCTTTTCTAGACTATGTTATGTCCTGGTCTAAGTGTGCTTTTATCTAGAAGATTCTTCAGATTTGGAGCTTGCTTAAATGACAAGTAAGTAAGTAAATAATGTGGGAAGAAATAGCCAGGGAATTGTTATGGCTAGGCTTGTATAGGCCCTAGGGCTGATAGCCTAGTACCAACCTTTGAACCTATGAACAACAGGGGGGAGGGGGGCTTGAGTTTTGGGTGGTGAGGCAAGAAGTGTATTGCTGTTGGGATACGGCTGGGGGATGACTCTATATTATGTTATCATTACATAAAGGCAGAAGGGGAGAATAGACACAGACACACACACACATGTGCGTGTGTGTCTGTGTGTCTATGTACAATTCATGCTAGTGTATGTAATGAATGGTTAATATGTGGTCTGTACAGTTAGATCAACCATACTGCATAATAGAGGCTTCAACTGTGTACCAGTAAGAGTGAACATTACAGCACCAGCAAGTGCTGCCTGCCAAAGCTCATGCAGTCTGTACACAACATGCAGCAATTGTGGCATGCTAAATCTTATGCAGCTTGTAGACAACATGCAGCAAGTGCGGCATGCCAAAGCTCATGTAGGCTGTAGACAACATGCAACAAGTGCAGCATGCCAAAGCTCATGCAGGCTGTAGACAACATGCAGGAAGTGCAGCATGCCAAAGCTTATGCAGGCTGTAGACAACATGTGTAGATGACAGGCAACAAGTATAGCATGCCAAATCTCATACAGGTTGTAGATGACATGCAGCAAGTGTGACGTGCCAAAGATTATGCAGGCTATGGACAACATGCAGCAAGTGTGGCATGCCAAAGCTCATGCAGGCTGTAGACAACATGCAGCAAGTGCTGCATGCCAAAGCTCATGCAGGCTGTAGACACCATGCAGCAAGTGTGGCATGCCAAATCTCATGTAGGCTGTAGACAACATGCAGCAAGTGCGGCATGCCAAAGCTCATGCAGGCTGTAGACAACATGCAGCAAGTGTGGCATGCTAAATCTTATGCAGGTTATAGATGACATGCAGCAAGTGGCATGCTAAATCTCATGTAGGCTATAGACAACATGCAGCAAGTCCAGCATGCCAAAGCTCATGCAGGCTGTGGACAACATGCAGCAAGTGCGGCATGCCAAAGCTCATAAAGGCTGTAGACAACATGCAGCAAGTGCTGCATGCCAAAGCTCATGCAGGTTGTAGACACCATGCAGCAAGTGTGACATGCCAAATCTCATGTAGGCTGTAGACAACATGCAGCAAGTGTGACATGCCAAATCTCATGTAGGCTGTAGACAACATGCAGCAAGTCCAGCATGCCAAAGCTCATGCAGGCTGTAGACACCATGCAGCAAGTGTGGCATGCCAAATCTCATGTAGGCTGTAGACAACATGCAGCAGGTGCGGCATGCCAAAGCTCATGCAGGCTGTAGACAACATGCAGCAAGTGTGGCATGCTAAATCTTATGCAGGTTGTAGATGACATGCAGCAAGTGGCATGCTAAATCTCATGCAGGCTGTAGACAACATGCAGCAAGTGCGGCATGCCAAATCTCATGCCAGCTGTAGACAACATGCATCAAGTGCGGCATGCCAAAGCTCATGCAGGCTGTAGACAACATGCAGCAAGTATGGCGTAACAAAGCTCATACAGGCTGTAGACAACTTGCAGGAAGTGTTGCATGCCAAAGCTCACACAGGCTATAGACAACATGCAACTAGTGTGCATGTTAAATCTCATGCAGGTTGTAGACAATATGCAGCAAGTGGTGGCATGCCAAAGCTCATGCAGGCTGTAGACAACATGCTGTCCTGCCTGTATTATGCAAGGCTTTTATGCATCAAGCCAAAGGTGCTATAAAGATCCACATCAATAATTAAAGAACAACATAGAAAACCAGTCTGCTCTAATTTCCTTTTAAATTCTCTCTGTGAATATAACGTCTCTATGACACAGTTTAAAAACAATATATGTCTTTTCTTACATTTATGGACAGTACTGACAATGTAAGAAGGGTACTGAATGGTAATCAGAGGTTTAATTATGAGTCATTCAAGCATGCTTTTTTGACTCACAATTCTCTGAAAGATAAATTCCAAAAATGATGAGTCAAAAATTGTAAAAAAAAAGCCTAGAGCAAGCTCTCTTGCACACCTTGGGGGGACTCTCTGCACTTCTCTAAATGATATATACTAACTGTATGGTCACATCATATTGAACAAAGGAGCAAGCCCCCTTAAAAAATGTATCACTGGCTGGAATTATTCAATACATTGTGGTAATATTCCTTGCAACATTAAGTTTCCCACTGCAGTGCATCAAAGAATCAGACAGCAACAAAGTATAAGTAACCTAATCAGAGTTAAAGGAAGTGGGCACATCAGAAGGATAACCTTTGTATCACATAGAATTGTTTCAAGAATCCTATGGAATGACTGCATTCCAGTCACTGTCTCTTTGTTTAGGACATGAGATCATGCGTGAAGACAAAACATGTATGAAATCTGCAGATTACACAATGTTCCACTATGACTCATTAAATTGCATGTTCCCATGGAACATCTCATCATGGACAACTGCTTAAGAAACCAACTCCATAACAAAATAAAATGTAATCATTTTTGCAGCTTATCAAACATTCTTGCACCACCTACACACACTCTCTGAACACATATATACCAACTCCATGATTGTACAAACATGAAAAAGGGAGAAATCTCCCAGAAAGAGGAGAAATCATTACTGGCATGGAGTGAACACTAGGAAACTGCAACTGCAATGATTTCTTATGGAAAAAGGTTATTAGTGAGTTTAACTTTGTGGAATTGTGCTCAATGAATTGGTTTTGAGAACTTGACGAGAAATCAATCATGCTCAGTACTAAGGTATATACAGAAAAGAACAAGGCACAATCCTGCATAGGCAACCTATGCAGTTGCCTGTGGCTTAATGTGCTTCCAGGCCTGGCCACAACAGATTAATTAAAAAAAAAGAAAGAAAGAAAAAAGTGCTCCTGTTTATTGCTACTTTTTCCTGTGTACTGTTACTTTAACAAAAAATAAAAGAAGTGTTCTTGCTTTACCCTATATCCTGGGTCATGCTTTCAACCAATGAGGCACAAATGCCCCTAGAACAAAATTTAATATTCAAAACAGAACTGGCATACCTGAAATGAGATTCAGCAGCAAAACAGAATGGATTACATTTCCCAAGTTGTAATTTACCTTACAGTGGAGGGTGCAACAATGGAAAGGGTAAAGAGAGAAAGATTCCACATCAGAAGAATGGAAGCACCTGGCAGTTCAGACTTCAGTACCGCATTTTTACCTTAGAGAGGGAGAATCAACAGTTAGAGATGTATACGTGTATATATATGTGTGTGTGTGTGTGTGTTGTGTGTGTGTGTCTGCATGTGTGCATGTGTGCATGTGCGTATGCGTGTGTGTGTGTGTGTGTGTGTGTGTGTGTGTGTGTGTGTGTGTGTGTGTGTGTGTGTGTGTGTGTGCATGTGTGCATGTGTGCATATGCATGTGTGTGTGTGTGTGTGTGTGTGTGTGTGTGTGTGTGTGTGTGTGTGTGTGTGTGTGTGTGTGTAAAATGCCCTAGTTACAGAGGGCAGTTTACTTAAGTGACCTGCTGAGGCTAACTTTGGCTACAGAGGGCAAGAGCCTGAAATCTACTACACAAACTGACAGAACTTGCTTCACTTCTTGTCAGTCATTAGGTTTTCACAGTTTTAGTGGTTTTGCTGTTAACTTTTTTAAGAGCTATAGAGTAAGTAGTCTGCTCTTATGTGTATCCAGTTTTGCAGAATCTCTCTGATTTTGCCTCATATTTATGCCCTGACTTTGAAAACGTCACTTAACCAGATAGCTTTGGGGTACTGGAAATTTGGGCTAGATTCCTCATTGGATCCTTAGACTACAAGCCTGATATCTATTTATGTACCGGAGTAGTAATGGTGCAAAGGAAGGAAACTGATTCTAATAAACTGGAGCATCATGACATTCTTGGTTACCTTGTTCTGCTGAATATTGACTGTCTTTATGTTTTAGCTGCAAATAAATTAGACATCATGGAGTCAAAGATTAATCTTAATATTTTAACTATGAATACATTTTCAATTCTACTTGCTTGTCACAGACACATGGTTGTGAAATGGCACTATGTTGTGGCTACAGCAGTTTGTCAAGCACTTAATGCAGATGAGTAAGACCATGAGATGTTAAACAGTTGCTTCCTGCAGTGGATGGTTCGAGTCCCTCAGCCATCATTTGTTTTCTATGTGGCTGTGCAAACTTACTTCATCAGCCAGTGCTCCTGGGGTGATCATGCAAATGGACACCTGTGTACAGTGGGCTGTGCCAGGTTGTTAGTAAATGCACTATACAGTTGTCTTTTGAATTCCTGCACACCATGTAGACACTGATATGAGTAAGAATCTCAGCACATCTCTTGTAGTTTACTAAGCTGCCAGTTACATTTTTCACTAAATGTGAGTTCAAGGGAAGATGAGTGTTTTGTTTTGTTTTGCCTGTAAAATTTGAAATAATATTTAAATGCTATCTAAATGTATGAGATCATTTTAAAAGTAAAGAAGAAAAAATATGTACACTGACAGGTTTGAATAGTGTTTATGGTAAATGGAGAGGGACAGTCACATAATGGGATACTTGTATGGCTTTTGGCGGAGGGGGTGGTGCTGATTCATTACCCTACATAGGGCTCAGTTGTCCTTGATCTGGCTGTGTTGACCATAGAGATGTATGTTGCAATAATATGAAATTTTTAGCTATTCAAGTAGGTTAGACCTATACTGAGCTGTATCAGAAGGGATAACCATTGTTGATACATAGATGACATACAGAGGACATACATGAGATGTAGCTCTCCTGCAAGTATGTAGGCCACCCCCCGAAAGAAAACAGTATGTTGCATGCAGTAATATTTCTGATTTTTGTATGACTTATGGGTAGTTGAATAAAAGCTGTTGCGGCATTTTTATTTTCTTTAATTGTTTTGTTTTATTCATTGCATAATTAACTCATTAATAGGCCTTGATTGCATAATAGTCTAAACATGCTGCATTTTAGTAATATATTTTTGTAGTACCTTCTTTACAGCCTGCAGCAACTGCAAAGGGATTTACATTTGTCAGGTTATACTATCTGCATTATTTGGAGTGTTGATCAGAACAGTCTGATCTTTAGTATCCATTATGTAGTCATTGATGTGTACTACTGTGATAGACTTCTCTACAAGATTGAATTGCAAATGAATTCTGCGTATAGTTAAAAAGCATTACTCTGGTAGTTAAAGCATAAGACTAATGCTCTAACATACTAATGAGTTGCTTCTTGTTGCAAGGTGTAGGGTTTGAATCTTCCCACCTTCATTTACCTACTGACTGACAGTGAGCAAATCACTTAATTAGACAGTGCTTTGGAACAATTGGAAATTTGGTCTAGGCTCCTTAATGGTCTCCTCGACTGACTGCCTAGTAACTACGAACCTGTTGTCATTTGCTAGCTATTCCCTATTGCATATCTAATCTATTTCAGAAAATGTTATAGCAATACTACTGATGTTTTAATGCAACATAAACAATTTATTCAAGGGCAGCAGGCACTCCACCGCATTTGTAGATTAAACATTGAAATGCAAAGTTGTTTACCAGCTGAAACCTCTGAATTAGTTACAGTTCTCTTCAATGTGGAATTATGCAGATGACTTTTACCTCTGCAGAAATTGCACATATTCCCCTGGATTTACTAAACTTGCATGCACAACTAGTTTAGTCCTGCATGGAAGCACCTGTTTAGGAGCAGGATGACAGTGTGTCATGCATATTAATAAGGTGCGCTGCCCGAGCTCCTAGGCTTACACGGAGCGTGTAAGTGTGCATGGGGCATGTCTGAGAGCAGAGTTCTCAGAATAAACATGCTCCTGCAATGTATAACAGCAGAAAGGGATAAGGAATGAGCGAGACTGCTAATAGGTGTCCACATATCCCCACCAACAGTCCCCCATGTGTACAACAGCAACAGTACATACAAATAAAATGAAAAAACACTTATACATTTAAAAAAAAATCTGATTAAAGCTAACCGTAGGTGCACGGGTGTGTCCATCACTTAGCTATGGTTAAAGCAGCTTAAAAGGCTGAAGAGGATAACGAGGGAGATATATGCAAATGAAGCAGCATAGCAATAGTGCAGTGGGCAGAGCATTCGCCTTACAAGCAGGCATTCCCAGTTCGAGTCCAACTGCAACACATTCCATTTTACATGGCAAAGCATGTTATGACCAATATTTTTGTTGCAAAACCCACTAAATGACATATATTTATGAACTGGAGTACTGCAGGAAATGCACATGTGATGTGTCAGTGTCATAATGAATAAGCAGGTTTTAGCGCAAATAAGCAGTACTAAGCATATTTAAGCACTGGTAAGTGGGTTTAAGTCCGTTTGCACGGGGGTAAGCAATGCCTACACTGCCTAAGCAATTTTAATGCTAACTCTCTGTAAGCAGATGTAATGGCAGGTTAGCAGTGCTTACCGTCATGCAAACCCGCTTACAAGTGCTCAAAAGTGCCTTAATCTCTCTGTATCCAAAGACCCTTGCTCTGCCCATCAACAAAATAAACAGCCATGCAGGTCTCGAACCCAGGACCCTATACTTGCAGTAGTTATCTACCAAGCCATCACAGAAGTACAGAAGAATGAGGTAGTAGTAAACATGTCCTCACCATAGCATAATCAAACTGAAACTGTGAAAGGCATCAGTATACAGTCATATGTGCCATAACCCACTACATAACATAAATATGTGAACTGGGGTACACCAGTAAGCCCAGAAGTGAGATGTAACTGTAATAGAGTGTTGAAGTCCCCAATAAAACATAAGGACCCCACTAGACATACGTACACATCAATCAGGGATACTAGGCATACATATAAGGTGTAATGAAAAATAACACAATGGCAAAAAGGCATTATAATGAATGTGTAATGTAGGCAATGCTAAGCATTACACATGCCAGTTTAGGAGGTGTGAGCAATGTGTAGACCAGCTAACAATTTGTGCCCAGTGGTATACCCCTTTAAACAATGCCAACCTTAGGTAAGCAGGTTTGCCCATAGCTTAGCCTTTTCAAAACCGGCCAATCATGGAAAAGTGCAGGAAATCGGCCCTATTTAAACACAAGAGGCAGGAATACAGTTCATAACTGGTTGTAGTTTCCCCTTGCAGGCACTATGGCAGTAAGGGGAGAAGGAGTGCGCTTCTGGGCGCAATCCTGGTGCATCCAGGAGTCCAAGGTCATGGCAGAACTCCTAGTTAAAGTTCATGCACAGAGAAGTGGAGGCCTGGGACTGTCTCGTCTGTGACATCACCAGTGCCTCTGGCATACCTCAAACTGGGGAGCAGGTCAGGCACCACTATGCTGACCTGAAGCGGCAGAAATTGGACCTCTTGGAGGAATGGCTCCAAGAGGCTAGAGCATCAGCGGATGTCCCAGCCATGTGTAGATATCACCCCAGTATGTGTTTAGTAACTGCCAGCTCTGTTATATCATGGATAAGTATGGCTAAATATTCCTCTCATGTCCTCCACAGCTGCAATGGAGCAGGCCACGAACCAGAAGGCTCACATCTGCTGCCTGACGTAGTTGCGACATGAAGCAGGTCAGTAATACTCATGTTTTTACTGTCATAGACAATAAAAATAAAAGTAGTAGTAAATTAATTGCTAATATAAAACCTGTATTGTTCAAGGCAAGTACTGCATACACTAGAGAATATGGCATGAAGAGTCTCATATTGTTTGAATGGCAATAAAAGTGTAATATCCTGACAAAACAGGTCCAACTGCTGGACTGCGTGTGTATATTCTGGTATCATATGGTAATGTAGATTTTCAATCATGTAATAGTACTGTGGTATTAATCACTGTTACCCACACCATGCACCATAAATTGAATGTGTAGGAATGCCTGTATATGACAGGTGTAATCCCCAGAGGCCATTTAGTACAACTGAGAGACACATAGTAAACAGGGAAAATACGAACAATAAAAACTGAATAGCACATGCAACTGAGATGTGAACTGTTGTTTTTTAGCACACACAGCCACAGTTAGAATCCTGCCAGTGATAGTAGTCTGCATACAGAATCATACTCCACAACTATACAGATATGTCCAGAATATCTATTAAAGTGGCCCATATCTAATGCCTATCAACCTGTCTCACTGGGAAATCAGTGGGATGATCCCAGATGTATAGGCAGCAAACAGGAAATATAACTGATTGACACACATCTATGACAACAAACCTGGCACACTAGCAGCTCCCCAATACCTTATGTGACTAAGAAGCCACGCATGTCCCATTTACAACCCAACTTGTTAAGCTGTGGTCAGAGTGTGAACAGTAACAGAGTGAGATGTATGTGCATAATAGTAATGTGGAACCTGGTAGTGTGTGTGGGAACATTCAGGTAGTGCTAATAAACTTTCCTCCCACAGGTCTGTCATATACCAACACTGTGCCCAGAAATACAAGAATGATATGCAGTTGTTCTGAATAATGAGATATTACACTTCACTGTCACCCACACTGTCCTACAACATATAACTGTCTAGGAATTCTGTACAAGGGTGTTGTTATACAAGGTCAGAATGCATAAGCACAGGGGATTAATAAGACAGAAACCAGATTGGAGATATACAGCAATATAAATATAGCAGACACAACTGTGATGGGCAGTGTTTATGTTGTAGCAGATACAGCCATGATCTGAATCCTGGGAGTGGAATTAGACTGCATGCAGTTTCATACCCCACAACTGTACACATGAGGCCAGAATGTCCAGTATATGTGCCCATATCTGCTGCCTGTCCCCCTGTCCCCCCCTGGTAAGTCTGTGGGATGATCCCAGATGTGTATCCAGAAAACAGGGAATACAAGTGATTGTCAACCATCATGAGAACACACCTGCCACTGTAGCAACCCCCGAAACTGTTAGGAGAGTAATATTTCAAGTATGGCCTATCTACAATCCCATGTTGTCAAGCTGTGACCAGAGTGTATACAGTAACAGAGTGAGATGTATGTGCATAATATTAATGTGTAATCTGGAACCTTGTGTGGCAACAGTCACGTAGTGCTAACAAACATTGCTCCCACAGGTATGTTAGATACGAACACTGTGCTGAGAAATACAGATGAATATAACTTGTACTGGTACCATCCACCTTGGTATTGTAGAGGACTGTGAGTGTTGCAGTTTCTCTGAATAATAAAGTATCACTGGTCACTGTCACCCACACTGTGCTATATAATATAACTGTGTAGGAAAGCATATATATGTGTGAGTCAGGTCACTAAAGGTGGAAGAGGGCAATATTCTAGATATGTCCACGCAAACCAGCATGTGGTAAACACATGGCCAGAGTCTGTGCAGAAAGAGTTGGATAGAATAGTGCAAAACATCAACCTGGAATCCTGGTGTATGTGTACAAATGCTTAGTCAGTATTAACAAACATTCCCTCCACAGGTATACAAGGTAAGAGGTATATACTGCAGGTAAAGCCGATTCATGGGAGGTATTAAAACATGTAGGACAGCCATATCCACTCACACACTGTTAAACCAGCATTACTCCAAATGCAGTACAGCAGCACTTACAGTCTGTAGTCAGGTCAGGCACATCCCCCTCCTGTGTGTTGCCCTGTTTCCACAGTGTATGCTGTTAGTAAATCCCCAATCCATCTGAGATACTGTTTGCCAAACAACAGATCTAGTTCCTGCTCACAGTGAATGAAAAAGGCCAACACCAACATGATGCTCCTAGGTATTGTGAGTGTGTTTCCATGCAATTGGCTATAGGAATATTACCACAGCTGTTCCACATGTAATCAGCTAGGGGAGGGCTGCAATTCATGCAGAGGGCATCAGCTGATCATGAGCATCACTTAAAATACATATGCTGCTGCCTAAGCAAAGCAGGTGTAGGTCTCTACATTCACCAGAGAGGGAGTGGGAGAGACAGACAGAGGCAAAGACAAGTCAGGGAGGGGTGGGAGAGTAAAACCTAAGCATGTTTGTGTCACACACCTACCAGACTAGGGTATCAAACCCCTGATGACTATGTAGTGCTGTCACATTTCTATGCAGTTATTAGATGCGCCACATAGGTTACATATTCTGGAGCCCTCAGAATGTATATGTGATGGTGAGTGACATCTGCAACAGGGATATGGTAGCTATAAGGTAGGTGTAGTACACGTGCCTGTCCGCATGAACAGGTGCCAGTGTCAACACAGCCACATTCTCACAGGGACGCACACACATTGACACACTTTGCAGGGCCAGGATTATAACCCATCACTAGTGAGATTGCCACAGCACATTACTGTGCAGGTATCACATGCACCACAGGGGTCATACAGAGGTGATATGGGCAAAGGGTATAGGGAGGTGT
The DNA here is from genome assembly GCF_019279795.1 of Protopterus annectens. Taxonomy (NCBI): domain Eukaryota; kingdom Metazoa; phylum Chordata; order Ceratodontiformes; family Protopteridae; genus Protopterus; species Protopterus annectens. Next base: position 190,010,576 of record NC_056732.1, read on the forward strand.
CTGAAATCAGACAACATGCTTCAGTGTGCCAGTGGTGGTTGTAGTGAATGTGGATGTGATCATATGCATCATACAACACACACACAAACACAGGGTGCCAGTACTGACATGCATGGGTGCATTTCTGCACAGGTGTGTGGTACCGACTGTGCCAGATGGTTACACAAGGCTAGTTGATGGCTGTACCTTGGCATCAGGCTACATGACAATGGTCAGCATTGTGGATCAGGGCTGTGGTTTCTGCATTTGCCCACACAGGTGGGTATTGTATCCCCCATCCAGTCACCTGGGTGACTATTGTGTGTGGCCAATGCTGTGCATAGCTCGCCATGTATGTGTTCCTTAGTCCATGATATGCATGGTGTCTGGGATGTGCACACCTCCCACATGCATGTGTAGTGACATGTGGAACTGTACTTTGGGTGTCTGTCCCATGTTGTGTACACAGATTATCATCAGGTGTGCCAGTCTTGGCCACCTGTGGTGGGAACTGGTAATGGACCACAGGTTTACCCTGCACCTACATTGATAGCATGCTAACAGCATTCCCTGGTGTCTGTGGCATCTGTCCATACAGGGCATGTTTTCAGGCATGCTATGCCCTTTGTGGTTCACATGTGATGGCACCACAGGTATTGCAGGTGTCCAGTGGGGAACATGGGAAAGGTGCACTGTCTGCATGTACGTGCCTTTTGGACAGATGGACAGGGTACCATGCTCTCTGTACCACACTGCAATCACTCTATAGTTACTATCAGTGGCCAATATGCAGTGTACTGCCCACAAATTGGCTGTTGCCTAGGCATGTGTGTGTGTATATGAGACATGTGTTGAGAGTGTGCTCTGGGTAATACTGGGTTTGCTAACTGTGATTGCCTGGCCTTGATGTCATGTAAGTGTATGGATTTGCAGCCCAGCTTCTAAGCTATTACACATCTGTTATCCCTATATGGTGGACATTGTGATATATACTAGGGCCACCATATAGGAAATTTGCAAAACCCACTCCACATTGGCTCCGAGTTACTAACACACAGACACCTGTCATGTCTGGGAGTAGAACCCCTATCTAACTAGTTTATTACACTACAGCACTATGCAGTTGTAGTCCACGCCATAAAGATTACTGAAGCCTATTTTCCCCAAAGGTGTATATCACATTGGATGACATCAGCAGGATTGGCAAAGTAGGACATTCAAATTGCAGTGAGTGTGGCTAGGCTAAAATGCATTGCTCCCTACACAGACAGTAACACACACACACACAAAACATCCACAACCAACATGCGTGTTGTTAGAGCCCCTAACAGAGGTCTATATCACAACTACAGCATGGAGCTGTTATAGAACTCACTATGTGGATTACTGGAGAAAACTTTTCCCAAAGGTGTATTTCACAATGAATGACAACAGCAGGATTGCCAAAGTAGGGCATTCAAAAGGTACTGAGTGTAACTAGCCTGAAATGCATTGCTCCCTACACAGACATTGAAACTCACACAAAACATCCAGATCTGTCATGGGTAATAGAACCCTACCAGAGTTCTATATCACACTACAGCAGTATGCAGTTACAGGATGCACTACGGAGACTCCTGAGCTACAGTCATCCTAGAGATGTATTTCTAGGTGGATGACATTAGCAGCCTTGCCAAAGATGAGCATTTGAATTGTAGGGAGTGTGACTACCCTAAAAAGCATTGCTCTCTACACAGACACACACACACACAAACACACTTGCTAAATCTGGTATTAGAACAACTACCTAACTAATGTATCATACTACAGCAGTACGCAGTTACAGGATGTGCTATGGAGGTTATTGGGATATAGTTTCCCAGAGGTGTATTTCTAGGTGGATGACATCAACAGCCTTGCCAAAGATGAGCATTTGAATTGTAGGGAGTGTGACTACCCTAAAAAGCATTGTTCTCTACACAGACAGACACTTACAAGTGCTAAGTCTGGGATTAGAGCAGCTACCTAATTAATTTATCACCCTACAGCAGTACGCAGTTACAGGACGCACTATGGAGATTACTGGGTTACAGCTTCCCAGAGGGGTATTTCTAGGTGGATGACATCAGCAGCCTTTCCAAAGATGAGTATTTGAATTGTAGGGAGTGTGACTACTCTAAAAAGCATTTCTCTCTACATAGACACGCACATGAAAAGTCTGGGATTAGAACAGCTATCTAACTAATTTAGCACACTACAGCAGTAAACAGTTACAGGACGCACTATGGAGATTACTGGGCTATAACTTCCCAGAGGTGTATTACTAGGTGGATGACATCAGCAGCCTTGCCAAAGTTCAGCATTTGAATTGTAGGGAGCATGACTACTCTAAACAGCATTGCTTTTGACACAGACAGACACACACACACACACACAGTTGCCATGTCTGGGATTTGAACTCCTGCCTAACTATTTCATCACACTACAAAGTTATGGTAAGTGCCACAGAGATTACTGGGCTACAATTCTCCCAAGGGTATATTTCACAGTGGATGACCTCAGCAGGCTTGTCATAGAAGGGCTATGGAGAGGGCAGTGTGTGTGCATGGGCCATAACCCATTCATCTAGAGGTTGATATGCCACATGCGGACACACACAGGGTCATATTTCACAGGTACTTGTATACAGCTGCTAGATGACTACTTCCTTGTACAGTCATGTTTCACAACTGGCACATGCACCAGTAGTCTGTAATGCTGACAAATACTGGTGGCTAGTATCTGCAGTGAGTGACATCTGAACCTCATGTGGTTGGGGCCCTTTGGCTGTGTGCTGGGTGGGACAGGCATGGATGTCTCCTTGTCACAGTCACCCTCTTCCACATATCTATGTATGTCTACCTTTGGCTTATTATAGTGTGTTGTTCTTACATATATGGCTGTATTCCTATCCACTGTGTGTGCAAGGCATGCATGGTGCATACTGATGAGTATCTGCACTAACAACTACAACTGCCACTGGTGTTTGCAGACATGGCCTTCATGTGTTTAAGTGTGTGAGCATGCCCAGTATGGCTTCTGTATCTAATATGTGGATCGAGTTCAGGTAGTTTGTATTGCAGTGCTGACCTTGGTTCTGTACACCGACAGGTGGCATACTGTTTCTGCAGGGTATCCATCAAGCATTTGGCATTGACTGTTCCTACATTTCTGCATAGGCTGGGGGGGGCTCAGCCAACTATTTCTATATTTCTACACATGATGGGGGGCACACCTGACTGTTATTACATTACTATATGAGGGGGTCACACCTGTCTATTTCTACATTTCTACATATGGTTGGGGGCACACCTGACTATTATTACATTCCTACGTAGGATGGGAGGGCTCACCTGACTATTTCTATGTTTCTACACAGGGTTGGGGGGCACACTTGACTGTTATTACATTACCATGTAGGGTGGGGGGTTCACCTGACTATTTCTACATTCCTGCACAGGATGGGGGGGGCACACCTGACTGTTATTACATTACTACATGGAGGGGCACACCTGTCGATTTCTACAGTTCTACACAGGATCGGGGGGGCACACCTGACAGTTATTGCATTACTATGCCCAGACAGTCCAGGGTGTACACCTTCATTGCGAGGCTATAATTCATACCACACCTTTCGGCCACCTAACCTGGACCGAAACACTAAAGGCGGAGGCATGTCCATATTCATTAAGGATATCAACACCTCCAGGCTTGTTGCTCAGCATAATGCATCCGAGATTATCCAAGTGCAACTAACTTTGGGCAAGACCGCAATCCAAATTGTAGATTGCTACAGATCCCCCACCATGCCACAGGATTCCCACTCCTCATTTCTTAATACACTGGAAAATATTAGAGTACAACCTAACACCCTCATAATGGGCGATTTCAACTACCCTACCATTAATTGGGAAAGCTACTCATGTACCAACTCTTGTGCTCAACGTTTTCTGGAATTCATAAATTCCAATGCCATGGATCAACTTATCCACACCCCCACCAGGGGCAGCAATATCCTAGACCTGGTTATTACCAACATGGGCAACTGGTGCTCCACACCAGAGGTGAATTCCTCGTTGGTCAGATACGACCACAAGCTAATCACCCTAGACATCAACATCCACATCCATCCCCCACCCCCATTAGGGAAACCACAGTAAAAAATTTCCCCAAAGCCAACTTCACGCTTCTTAAGACAGAAGGGGCAAACTTCACAACACCCATGCTGATGGACAATAGAGGCATGACTGCTGAATCCTACACAAATGCACTTTATAAGCACTTACATGACTGCATGGATCGTGCAATCCCTAACAGAACCAAGATGCTATCCTCCAAAAAAAGGAAGTCAATCTGGTGGTCCCCTGCCATAAATAAACTCTACAACAGAAGAAAGAAACTGATGAAAAAAAAGAGTAAAATCCCATGATTGGAGAAACTCCCTGGTCAGCCTCAGTAGGAAGCTGAGATCCCTCATAAAATCCTCCAAAGCTAGTTATGAAAACAAAATCACCACTGACTCTAAAGACAACCACAAAGCATTCTTTAGCTATGTCAAGAATCTCAATGGCAACACTGAGATCTGCTCTGAGTTACAGCACAATGGCACTAAATATACAGAACCAGCTGATATTGCCAACATCCTGGCAGATAGGTTCAATGCTAACTTTACCCCCTCTCATCCCCTAAAGGGCCCATCTCTATACCAGAAGAATGCAAAGTTCCTGTAAGCATGGCTGCACAGGTAAAAAACACACTATCCAAAGCCAAGAACACAGCATACATGGGACCTGACGACATTCCAGGCTGTGTTCTACGTGAACTACAGAACGAACTGGCATCCCACCTAAGTACCATGTTCAGTCATAGCCTCACCTCAGGCTATGTGCCTACTGAATCGTGCACAGCAACAGTTATCCCACTCCACAAAGGGGGAGCCACCACAGACCCTGGAAGCTACCGCCCCATTAGCCTAACAAGCCTGGTCTGCAAGGCTATGGAAAGTATCATCATGGAACTTATAAACAATGACATTGGTAATCTCCAAACTCAGGACCCCACCCAGTTTGGGTGTGTAAAAGGCAGATCATGTATCCTAAACCTAATAGACTTCTTTGAAGCAGTCACCAAAGCTGTAGATGAGGTTAAGGTGGTTCACACAGCCTATCTAGATCTCGCCAAGGCTTTGGACACCATCCCCCACTCTGGAATTATAGATAAACTCACTAAACTAGGTATAAATCCCTATATCACAAGATGGGTTGCCAACTGGCTCACTGACAGAACCCACACTGTGAAAGTAGCAGATTCTAAATCCAACTTCAGGCCAGTGACAAGTGGAGTACCACAGGGTTCAGTGCTGGATCCTCTCCTGTTTGGTATCTACTTCTCTGAAGTACAGGCTAACACAGAAGGTCTTTGGCTAATGAAGTTCGCAGATGACTGCAAACTAGGAGCCATAATCAAAACTCCAAAAGATGTGGACATCCTACAAAAGGACCTCGCTGAGACAGATGCCTGGTGTCAAAGCCATGGCCTCAAGTTCAATGCCAAAAAGTGCATTGTCATCCCTTTTGGTAAAAACTCAGTACCCATGAACTACCACATAGGCGGTAGTCTACTTAACACTGAAAGTGTGATAAGAGACCTTGGGATACAGGTGGACAGTAGTCTTTCCTTTGATAATCACATCGCCACAGTAGTCAGGAAATCCTTCTATGTGGCACACCTCATCAAAAAGGGTTTCTCATCCAGGAAAAAAGAGGTTATTGTTCCCCTCTACTCGTCACTCATTAGACCCATTATCGAGTACAATACCCCTTTTGGTATGTACCTCACAAGACATCTACAACAACTGGAAAGGCCGCAGAAATACCTCATAAAGAGGATTACTGGCCTCAAACAGATGCCCTACGCAGACCATCTCAAAAAACTGCAGCTTTACTCCGTTGCATATCGCCTACTCAGAGGCGATCTCTGCCTAACACACAATGCTATGTCAAACCCAGAGCTTTTAGACATGCTCCACTTAAAGAAATCCCAATTCCTATGAGCTACACGCTCTAGGGACCTAAACCTTGTCAACACAATAAACAGAACATGCTGGAGGGATAGATTCCTATCCCAGAGACTTCCCATACTCTGGAACAAACTACCTATCTATATCAAACAAAGCTCCTCATTAGCACTCTTCAATAAAAATCTTGATGATTGGATGGGAGATAGAAAATTCACCCCAGGGATCACTTCTGTGGCTCTGCTCGACAGTGGCACAGGAAAATAATTTTCTTGGGTGGTGAAAGCCAGGGTACCTTTGGCTAGGCTTATATAGGCCTTAGGGCCAATAGCCTAGTACCTACCTATGAACCTATGAACCTATGTAGGATGTGGGTGGGGCACACCTGACACTTGTACACATTTGTTATGACTGTACTGGTATGTCAGGTACTCCATTTCATTCTGTATTGTTAACTATCATGCTAACTAGAGGCATAACAGTGTACTACAGATCATGGCTTTGGTTGCCCTATATATTATTGTCTGACTTCCTACCCTTCAGAACTAACATCCCACTGCCTGCCCTGCTGTAGTCTGTCTGTGTAGGCCTGGGGTGGAGGTTAACTATAGCCATCATTCAGAGGCCAAAGCACAGGCTATGTTTGGGTTTGTCTACACCTGTCCTGCTGGGTGATACTGTTGTTGGGTATGTGAACTGCCCTGACTGGCATATTTGGGTCATATGGACACACATGTCGCTCAGAACATTTCCTGCAGTGGGTTTTGTAACCCTCTGTAGTACTGACTACTATGGTGACTCCAGTATGTGTTACAGATGTCATGGTGCCACTATGGGTGTCTACTGTCTGCTGCCATAACATTCAGCCCCCCAATTCCCTTGCATGCTCACATCCATACCATAGATATAGGTAACGACATGTTCTACTCCATTTGGCAATTGGTAGGTTGATTAACTTACCTTGAGGGTGTGACAGACTTGCAGATGGTGCTGGAGGGCTGCCTATGTCAGATGCACATAGTACACTTCCTATAAATGGTTGAGCACAAGTAGCGTCATGTTCAGCATCCCTTTTACTGTATGTGTGAGTCAGAGAGAGGTGTCATTCCCTGGGTTCCTACTGTGTCAGTGTATGTGCTATGCGTTGTCTCTTTGCCGCAGCCTCGGCATACTGGGCATGCCTCCATCTGCCTACTGGGGCAGGCTCAGATTGTTCCTCCTCTGATTCAGTCTGTGCCTGTGCAGACCTTGGCAATGGTGGGGGGGCTGTGTGTCCCTGCCCCGTGCTGTTCCTGCTGCAGTTGTATCCACAGGTTCATATTGGATAGCATAGCAGATACCATAACAATTTGGGTACATGTAGCTGGTGAGTACTGCAAGGCTCCACCGGATGTGTCCAGACACTGGAACCGTGACCTGAGCATCCCAAACACCTGCTCTATTATACGTCTGGTCTGTACGTGTGCCTCATTATGGCATTCTTGTTCAGGTGTGTGTGCATTTCTGATGGGTGGCATCAGCCACAGCTCCAGTGTGTAACCAGCATCCCCCACTAGGTAACCACAGGGGATGTCCCCATTGGCAAATCTCTGGTACAGCTGCATCAGATGCCATATGTGGGAATCGTCATAGCTTCCAGGGCAGCCAGCACACACATTCATTATAATGCCCTGGGCATCACATACGACCTGGCAGTTGATGGAGGGGATGCCCCTGCAGTTGATGTAGGCCCTACCCTGATCACCTGGTGGTGCTTTGATGCATATGTGCATGCAGTCTATAGCACCCACTACCTCAGGGTATTCTGCTATTTGGTGGAAGAGACGTATATTGCTGGCCAACACCTCACAGGTGTTGAGGAAATATACATGCTCACTGGCATGTGCTGACATGGCATCAAGGAACTGGTGGAATACTCTAGATGCTGATGCCTGTGAGATCCCCATGATATCCCCAGTTGAGCTTTGGGAGGTACCTGTGGCTAGTATTCCTAGGCCTACACATACCTTGTTATCCACTGGGATGGGTTCCCTTCGGTCGGTTTGGTGTGCCAGGTGTGACCGGCACAGCTCAACAATTTGCTGTAGGAGGTCTCTGTCCACCCTATAATGCTCCACTATCTCCAGCTCATGTAGCCCCTGGTAGGTTATCCTAGGTCTGTACACTCTTCTCCGTCTCCTCACTGTGGGTTGATCGGCACCATTCACATCCTCACCACCCTCAGCCTCTTGCACATGTTGTTCTATGTTGCCTGCTGCTGCCCTTTTCATTTTGAAGGTTTGTATGTTAAAATGTGCCCGCTTGTATAAACCAGTGTAGAGTGTGGTAAAAAACAGAGGGGAAGGTGTTTGCTTAGTTTATGGCAGTGTTCTGGGCTGGGCTGGTCTGCTGCCTGTGCAATTGGCTGATTCTGATACATTTCACCTGCCAGCTAAGCTAGTTTTCCTTGATTACCTTACTACTGCTGTTTTCCCTTCCCATTGCCTTTCTGTTTAAGCCCATGTGCGTGCTGTGCAAACAGAGTGCTCAAATGTGCACACTGCTGCTATTTCCTGGTTTAACTTCTTTTTTTTTCCTGTAAAACCCAGTACGTGGCACGCACACCTGCTTAGTCTTTGTAAAGTGTGCTAAACAGGTTTAGACATACCCCCCCCTAGCTTAGCTGTGCTAAGCTAGGAGCAAACCCAAGCCGCAGGGCTCCAATCCTCTTACTGTATACCTGACACACACCCCCATGATGTCACCTAACTCCTAGGCTTGCACTAAGCTATTCCTAGTCTTACACTGTTGGGACCTGACTCACATGCTGGGGAAAACTGGGATTCACTATCCTTCCCCTCATTTGCATAGGATTGCCTGCTAATGCATAGTTACATTTCTCACACTGAACCTTCCCCCTTAGCAACCACTACTCACTGGCCATGTTGTCTTCTGCCTGCCATTGACTTGCATGGCAGCATACTGATTTTAGTTGGAATGCTTAATTTAGGTTATTTTTTTTTATTTTCCCCTGATCCTGTTTACGAGCTGCTGCCCTACGCTTAAACATCTGTGACCAGCTAAAAAAATAAAAGTTGATTTCTCTATATTTTTTGTTTGCAATGCCAATGGCCTTATACTTGGCCAGTGGCATGTTTCCTACATGATATGCACTTTTATTTGGGGCTGTCACACCTCCGTTTTGGATTTTGCAGAAATGAACTCGGTTACTAACCAAGTACATTTCTGCAGATAGCACTAGTCTTGCACAGACTGTTGCAAGCTTCCTGGATTGCAAAATCACCTAATTTGCATAGAGTTCTCCTGCAAATGGGTTGATTTGCATACCAGGGCTTAGTCTGTGCAGGATTAGTGCAGGAGCACTTGTGCATGCCCCTGCAGGCTGTTCCTGGATTGCACAGAAGACATATTGCCTGCTTAAGCTCCTGCACCGATCTTGCACTCTGTGCAAGCTTTTGAGAATCCGGGGGATTGTCTTACCATATGTTATCATGTGGCTAACATTTCTTATACTCACATAAATACTCTTTCATATAAACTGTGCTACATATGGCTGGATCTTATTGTTTGATGTTTGTGATCTCTATACAATTTCATGTGTTTCATCCAAATAAAATACATATAATTTATTTCTACATAACAATAATGAGTATACACAGTCAAAAATAGCTTTAACTTCTGGTTAGGAGCTCTCTGTGGATGAGAGTAACTTATGCTCTTATCATCTGGTCTGTCTTGAACAGTCTTTAATCTGGCTTTACAGAACTAGTCTGTGTGTATGTGTAGTAAGTTGGAATACGTTGACTACTAGTATGTGTTTGTGCAAAATACATTTGAAATATTTTTTTATCTTTGGACATTATTATTGTTATTTTTTTCTGACACAGTTTGTGGATAAAAATGAAAAGACACTGGTGAGATGATAAAGTAAAAAAGTGATTAGTCTTTCTTTGCCGGACTAATGTGCTTTTATGTAAAGGAATTTGGATTACTTTATAATGGACATTTTTATCACAATTGGATATATGATGTGCACATAGTCAATAAAGTGGCAATAATTGCTGAGTATGACTACTGGTGGATTATAATAACAACTCACAGATGACTGCAAGCTGGGAGTCATTATTAACTCCCCAAGTAATGTAGACATCCTACAGGAAGTACAGAAAGGCCTCACTGAGACCAATGACTGGTGTCAAAACCATGGCCTTAAGCTTAATGCCAAAAAGTGCGTCGTCATCCCCTTTGGGAAAAACTCGGTTCCTACTAATTTCACATTGATGGGAGCTCACTGAACACTGAAGGCGTTATAAGAGATCTGGGGACACAGGTTGACCGCAACCTCTCCTTCAACCAACACATTGCCGCTGTTGTCAAAAAGTCCTTCTATGTGGCACATCTCATTACCAAGAGTTTTACATCCAGGAAGAAAGAGGTCATCATCTCACTCTACTCTTCCCTCATAAGGCCAATCATTGAGTATAATGCCCCATTTGGCATGTACCTCACTAGACACATGCAACAGCTGAAAAGGCCACAAAAGTACCTCACAAAGAGGATCCTAGGCCTTAAATACGTCTAACATGGATAGACTCAAAAAACTCCAGCTATTCTCCGTCTCATATCGTCTACTAAGAGACAATCTCTGCTTGACTTACAAAGCCATGTCTGACCCAGATCTGTTAGAAATACTACATCTAAAGAGATCCAAATCCCTCCCCACCACATGCTCCAGAGGACCTCAACCTCATTACCACAATCAACAGAACATGCTGGAGGGACAGGTTCATAACTCAGAGACTGCCCCTGCTCTAGAATAGACTTCTCATACATGTCAAGCAAAGCACCTCACTGCTCACTGGTTTTCTTCAAGAGAAATCTTGATGAGTTTCTGGGAAATATAAAGTTCACCCCTGGGATCACTCCAGTGGCCCTATTTGATAGAGGCACTGAGAACTAACGTCGAGCAGCACAATGCCAGGGCACTTCTATGGGATAGGCTTGTAAAGGCTCCAGGGCCATTAGCCTAGTACACACCTATTAACCTATGAACCTATGAATTGCTTGTGTAACCTTATAAGATTGAAATGTTCTGAAGTGTATACTTCTCTCATTATTTGGTCATACATTTTGCTTCACTGCTTACTGGAAAAATGTTCAAATGTTCTTCTCACAAAACCACAGGTGAGATTGATTTATTATATTCACAAGCAAACAATAATACTGCAAAATAATCTGTTTCATTTCTGTAACAGCTACTCCCTAACAAGTTTAGACATTTTGCATGAATGAAAGTGCAATGTCAGTGTATTATCCACATTGCTGACTGTAACTGTAGTGATTTTTCTACCAGATGGTCTCCTATAATGGCTGTATTTTAAGCTAAGCAGGCTGGAAGCACTATTAGATGTACATGACATAGCCTCACTTCCTCTTTTTCATGCATAAAGAAAGCTGGCAGATTAAAAAACTATGAATGTTAGTGTCTGTATGGGAAAGCAGTAACTGACAAAATGTTTCACAAAACCAGAATTAAGTCATATTCATCTGCAGTGCTGTGAGCACATTAGCTACATATTATAGTGTATCATAAGTTTGGCAAAAAAGACTATGAAATCAAGACTCGTCCTCCATGTAGCATCCTTTTTGATAATCTCCCATTCTAGTTCAAATTTTAGACTTCCAAATCAATCAGTTCCAAAGACATTTCAACAATAAATCAAATAGTTTCTGAATTTATTTGAATGACGTCCGTATATGCCGCTTGGTAAAATTCCTCAGAGCAAAAACACCAGATTTCATATTTTTTCTAAAGAACATACTTAAACCAGAAACATCATAAATTACGAGAATGCATGGTGGTCCTGAAAGCAGAACAAGATTTCTTACTTCCTCTGTTCAAAGTCAGATCGATAATGATGTCTACAAAATATTTTGTGTGGTGATGAGCATGGTACATTTATCTAGTCTATTATTCTTAGCAGGAAATTGTGTTTACTTTCTGCAATAAAGTTTGACAAACTAGATGATGTGGAAGGAATGGGCTTATAAAATATTAGCAGATAATCTTTGCCAATAAAAACATGTTAAATTCCTCAGCCAGATGCTGGACAAGTGTGCGTGTGTGTGTGTGTGTGTGTGTGTGTGTGTGTGTGTGTGTGTGTGTGTGTGTGTGTGTGTGTGTGTGTGTGTCTGAAGTCAACATATTAGAATTACTTTTCTTGTAAAATTTGTAGGTATGATAATGGAAAAAATAATGTACACAGTTTTCAAGACACTGATGTAATATTCTGTAATGCTCATAATATATGATTTATTAGCTCCCATTTATAACAACATGCTCTTTTGCCTCCTGAAGAGATTGTCACCTTTTAGGAAGAGTGAAAACTGCAACATTTCAAATGAGTCCATAAACAGAGGTGCCATGCAAAGAATTTCCTTAAAGTAAAGGTAATTTTGAAGGGGATCTCAAACTGAACAAAATATATAAACATTTCTTTAATGTTATAACCATTTGTGTGATGAAATACTGCAATCTGACATTCTATGGGAGACTATTGATACATTCGCAAGAAGAAAAGGAGATCTTTAGTAAGACATTATACATATCTAAGGAAAATGATTTGTATCTAGATACCAGGAGTGGAATACCTGGACAAGGGTTACATTCAGTCATTTAACAAAACAGATGGATAGATAGATAGATAGATAGATAGATAGATAGATAGATAGATAGATAGATAGATAGATAGATAGATAGATAGAGAGAGATACTGTTTAGTTATATCAGCTATGTTGGCATATAGCAATAAAGTCCTGATTATGGTCTGTGCTATCTGAGTTTGACTAGCAACTCAGACAGTTGCTGCAGCTGGAAAGGGGGAGAAGTATAATGACAAGACTTATGCCTGCTCACCTCTCGTTGGCAGGAGAGGAGGGACATGTCCATGAGCAGACCTGACACAGTAGAATCCCTAGTGGTGTGGTGTATATCATGCTGGCCAATACACAGCAAATCTTTGGACATGAACAAGCATGTCCATGTGTCAAGCTCAAAGCAGAAAACCCAAACCACCCAGGTCTCACCCAGTAAAGGGAATGAATGGACCAGTTGCTCAAGCAATGGTCTGATGGTTGCCAGGTAGTGGGGCAAAAAAGTATCAAAAAAGTATATCTATATCTATACATCTATCTATATATAAATGCATTGCTAAAACACACACACACACACACACACACACACACACACACACACACAGGGGCATAGTTAAAATACAGACCAAACCTGCCATTACAAATGTTCTGTAGCTTAAGCACTTACTACTACAATCTGGAATTATTAGGATAACTTGAAAAGAAGCACTAAACAAACGCACACACACACACACACACACACACACACACACACACACACACACACACACACACACACACACACACACACACACACAGGCATAGTTAAAATACAGACCAAACCTGCCATTACAAATGTTCTTAAGCACATGCTACTACAATCTGAAATTATTAGTATAACTTGAAAAGAAACAATAAACAAATACACACACATGTATTCGCACAGATGTACATGCATTTACTCACACATATACAGACACACATTCACAATAATACATATACATACTGCCCTTCTCACAAACACACACACACACACACACACACACACACACACACACACACACACACACACACAGACACAAGTATGATCTCCTAGGTGCCATATCAATGAGATCACAAAATATTAGCATGTTAACTTGGTTTATTACAGTTTTTTGCTTTAGAAATAAAAAAAAGCTCTTCAGTTTACACAGTTTAGTGTAGCATAATGAAAGTATTGTAATTCCATAAGAAAGCTTTACGCTGAGAAGGTAGAAGAGAGAGATATAGCAGAAAGGGTAATGTGTGCACTCTTTGCGGGAATCAAAATTATAGTAGAAAGGACAATGTGTGTACTCTGTGCAGGAAGCAAAGCGATAGTAGAAAGAACAACGTGTACACTCTGGCCAGGATTGCCAACATCGGAGAAACACAAAAAAGCACATCAAATATTTGTAATTAGCAGCCCAGCCAATTTAAGAGGTCTTCAACAGCTTATTTTAAGGTTTAACACATATGAGATCAAGTAAATATTTTATCTCGGTTATTAAGGTTTTACAGCAGAAGTAGCAGTGTGTACACTGAACGGGATTTTATTGAAGAGACATGGAGATAGGTGGGATTTGGCCCAATAATGCAATAAAATAAATATTTTGATTTAATGTTAAGTGGAAGACGATTCCTTAGAAACTGTATACTTAGTGATGCAAACCTTTCCTTCCAACTTCAACATGTTCTACATATTTTGTAGAAAAGACTGGAATCCCTTGATCAGGTGCTTATGGTACCACTGCACCATCAAATGAGTAATGAGATTGAAAGAGCAGAGTCTGTTGAAGCTCTGTATGTGAGGCAGACTTCACCTCTCAGTAGCTTATATATATTATTTAGTTATTAGTTTGCATTTTGGCAAGGATGTTCATAAACCTTTGATGATTAAACTAGAATATACTTAAACAAAAGTAGATATGCAGTGTAGTAGATTTATGTTTTTACCACACACTTTAAATGTTTTGCAGCACACTTTCTAGACAGATAGATACAAACACAGACAGGTGCAAACACACACACACACACACACACACACACACACACACACACACACACACACACACACACACACACACACACACACACACACACACACACACACACACACACACACACACACACACACACACACAGCTTTAATTGCAAAGAAGCAGCATCTTCCATGAACTGAATCAGGATAAAAACAAGAAAAAATGGATCAGAAGGGACAGAAGTGGATTTTCAGTGATTTCATTGAAATCTGAATAAACACAGCAACTTTTCACAGATCACAGATTTTACAACTTGTGAATGAAAATGTGGATAATGTATTTTTTAAATTTTATACAGTTCCCTGCTAACATTTGCCTATCATACGTTTTTGTGCACATGATTTTTCACTACATATTTGTTGCTGAGAATTAATTTTCTAGTTACTACATTATTTATTATTTATTTATATTGGTTGATTTTGATTGATTAACATTTGATTACTGGGAAAGTAATGGGTAGGAGCCCATTTTCAGAGGAGGCCTGGGGAGAAAAGCTCCAGAGTATTACAAAACATTTTAAGAACAATAATTTCACAGTCTTTAAAAATAATACAAAAAGCAAATATATCTTAAATGACTATACCAAATTAGACATAATATGAAAACATTGGTTAACAATAGATGCATGTTATGGCAATGATTAAATAGTTAGAGAAATTGTAGCCAGTTTATAGAGAAATTAAAGGTAAGTTAGTCTAATACAAACAGGAAATACAATACAAAATGAGGGGAAAACAGGCTTATGGTATATTTAGACAGATAACCATGAGAGAGAATTTGATAGAAAAAAGGAAGTGAGTGAAAAAGGGAGAGTAAGGAGATATAAGAATGAGTACTGTAGGTATTTGTTCACATTGTTTTATCCTGGTGTTGAGCAAGAAAAGAGCCAGCTTTTAGCTAGGAAGTCTTTTAGAATGGTTTTGAAGGATGGGAGGAAGGGTATCAACCTAATGGGTACAGAGAAGGGGTTCTACGCCTTTGCAACATGGTACAGGTACAGATAATACGTGGTAGGTTTGTGGACAGACATACATTTTGGTTATTGTATCATAATGACCAACTAGGAATAGTTGTTTATAATGCTACTTAGTTCTGGGCAAGCAGATCGATTCCCAATAATTATATGGTGGTAAGAAGCTGTGTATGTGTTAGTCGATGGGATAGTTCTAAACAATTTAGTCTTTTTAGTGCATATATACAGTGGTGGGTTCTGAAAGGGCTATTGGCTGCATATTTTAACAACTTTTTTATAACACTGTTGAAGTTTTGATTTTTCTGATGCCTGAAGGTTAGTAATGATGGGGGCATTGGTGAGAACATTTTTGGCTCTATAAAACATCCCTAGTTTTTGATGAATTTTTCTTATGCAATTTTATATATGAAGGTCAAATTTAAGTTTATTATCCACTATCAACCCTAATAACTTGCAAAGAGAAGTGAATTCAGTGGTTATATTATCAAGAGGAAGGATTTTAAATTTTTTTTTTTCATTGGAGAGGGATTTGAGAAAAACAGTATTTTTTTTTAGGGTTGAGCATGAGTTGTGAGTTACAAATCCATGTTTCATTTGCTATTAAAGCTTTCTGAGTAATGTTTTGGAGCTAAGTGTAGTGAATACAATTGTGAACCCAACAGAAGTAACACACTAGCCCCAGGATTCAGCAAGCTCTGCACAGCATTCAGGAATAGTACAATAATTGCTGCACGTAATATGGCTGTCGTGCGATCCAGGAATAAGCTCCTGGGACATGCACGAGCGCTCCTACGCTATTCCTGCATGGAAACAGCCCCTGTATGCTAATTACCTTATTTGCTGGTGAAAAACATGCAAATGAGGTGAATTAGTGATCCAGGAAGCAGGCAGACATCTGTGCAAGAATAGTGTAGACTGCAGAAATGTATTCAGCCAGTAGCTGAATATATTTCTGCAAACTACAAAATGGAGGCATGACAGCTCGTAAAAATGCATGTATTAGAAGGGTTAGGCATGCCAAAGTCCAAATATATGGTCATAGGCATGAATAGCATACATAACACAACAAGACCATGTAATAGTTGTTGCTAAGGGGGAAGGCTGATTGTCGGATTTGTAACCATGCATTAGCAGTCAATCCTATGCAAATGAAGGCAATGATACTGAATCACAGATATCCCCTCAGTGCTAGCTTGCACCCAACCATGTAGGTGCATTAAGACCACAGTGTAAGCCTAAGAGCTAGATTACTTCATAAGGGGGTGTGTCATGCATGCCATAAGCTTTTTGGAGCCCTGTGGCCCGTGTTTGCTCTTAGCTAAGCACAGCTAAGGCAAGGGGTGTGTCTAATGCTGTATTGTCTTCCACTAAGGAATGCAGAGTGTGATCATGTCCAGGGAGGGCCAGTTTCTGCTAAACGGTGTTTACATTGCCTAAATGGGTGTGCGCAGTGTGCACCAGGTTTAAAAAAAAACAGGAAATAGTAGCTCTGTTCACATCTCAGCACTGGGTTTGTGCGGTGCACCTCAGGGCTTCAACAGGAAGTCAATGAGAAGGGAAAATAGCAGCAGGAAGGTAATCAAGGAGAACTAGCATAGCTGGCAGGTGAAATGTATCAGAACCAGCCAATTACACAGGCAGCAGCTCAGCCCAGCACACAACTATAAACTATGCAAACAGCTTTCCCTCTGGATTTTCCCACAAACTCTACACCACCAGTGTACACACATGGGGAATTTTACCTAACAAAAGCAACAAAATGATAAGGGCTGTTTTTGCTCTCATAAATCAACATGTGGAAGAGGCTGAGGGTGATGAGGATGAGAATGCTGATGACCAACCCACAGTGAGGAGAAGGAAAAGAGTGTACAGACCCAGGGTAACCTACCAGGGGCTACATGAACTGGAGATAGTGGAGCACTATTGGGTGGACAGGGACCTCCTACAGAAAAATTGTTGAGCTGTGCCGGCCACGCCTCACACACAGAACCAACAGAGGGGAACTCATCCCATTGGATACCAAGGTATGTGTAGGCTTAAGAATACTAGCCACAGGTACCTTCCAAAGTCCAAATGGGGATATCATGGGGATCACACAGGCATCAGCATCCAGGGTACTACACCAGTTCCTGGATGTCATGTCAGCACATGCCGGTGAGCACATATATTTCCACAACACCCGTGAGGTGTTGACCAGCAATATGTGTCACTTCCACTATAGCAGAATACCCTGAGATAGTGGGTGCTATAGACTGCATGCGCATACACATCAAAGCACCACCCGGCTAGAGGGTTAGAGTCTACATAAACCGCAAGGGCTTCCCCTCCATTAACTGCCAGGTCATGTGCAATGCCCAGGTCATTATAATGAATGTGTGTGCTGGCAGCCCCAGAAGATATCACGACTCACACATCTGGAATATGATGCAGCTGTACCAGAGATTTGCCAGTGGAAACATCCCATATGGCCACTAAGTGGGGTATGCTGATTATGCACTGGCTGGGGACACCTATCAGAAATGCACACCCAAACAAGAACTCCATAATGAGGGACACGCACAGACCAGTATCATAATAGAGCGTGTATTTGGGATGCTCAAGTCATGGTTCCAGTGCCTGGACATATCTGGTGGAACCTTACAGAACTCAACAGCTACATGTACCTAGATTGTCATTGTATGTGCCATGCTACACAATATGATCCTGCAGAAATAGCTTTAGCAGGAACAACATGGGGCAGGGCCACACAGCCCCCCACCATTGTCAAGGCCAGCACAGGCACAGAGTGACTTGGAGGAACAACCTGAGCCTGCCCCTGTAGGCAGAAGGAGGCATGCCGGGTATGCCCAGGCCTTGGAAAAGAGACAACGCATAGCACATACACTGACATGGTAGGAACCCAGGGAATGACACCTCTCTCTGACTCACACATACAGTAAAAGGGATGCCAAACATGACACTAACTGTGCTTAACCATGTATAGGGAGTGTACTATGTGCATCCAACATAATCAGCCCTCCAGAACTATCCTAAATACTTGCACAACCACAAGGTAAGCCTCTCTCACTATCAACTGCTGAATGGAGTAGTATGTTCTGCTACTTGTATCTATGGTACGGATGTGAGTATGCAAGGGAATTGGGTGGCTGAATGGGATGGCAGCAGATAGTAGACACCTATATTGGCAGCAT
Source organism: Protopterus annectens (assembly GCF_019279795.1). Classification (NCBI taxonomy): domain Eukaryota; kingdom Metazoa; phylum Chordata; order Ceratodontiformes; family Protopteridae; genus Protopterus; species Protopterus annectens. Next base: position 190,029,446 of record NC_056732.1, read on the forward strand.
GAAATCCATAACAAATACTGGTGTCAGTATAGCAGGCAGTACTAGACAAGGTGACAAAACTAACTGCAGGACATGTGGTGGGCCAAATGTGTTTCCATAGGACACACACATATGCATGTCAGTGAGGCTCACATACCCAACAACAGTCTCAGCCAGCGGGACAGGTGTAGACAAACACAAAGAAAGGCTTTGCTAATGCCTCTGATTGATGGCTATGGAGAGCAGCCCCCTTCCAGACCTACAAAGACAGACTACAACCGGTCAGGCACTGGAATGTTAGTTCTGAAGGGTAAAAAATCTGAAATTGTAATGTAGGTCAATAAAACCTAAGAACTGTACTACACTGATATGCCTTTAGTCTGCAGAATAGGTCAGAATACAGAATGAAATGGAAGCCAACAGAGTACCTGAAATACCAGTACAGTCATAGCAAATGTTTACAGTTATCAGGTGTGCCCCCCCCCCCACAAATCCTGTGTAGAAATGCAGTAACATGTAAGTGGGGGTATAATAACAGTGGAGCACAGATTACCTGAGCTGGCCGAATTAGCAGGATAGATTGTTGCATGTGTACAATATGCAGGGCTCTGTGTGTTAGGTTGGTGTGTGTTGTATATTGCATGAAAGTGGTCAGCATGCAGGCATGGAGGGTTGTGTCCCGGTGGCCAATGGCCAGTACTGTTGATGACAGAGACAAGTTATCACAACTGCAGTGCCAAACACAATGCATCTCAGCAAGACAAAATCCAGCAGTAATCCATACTAATTGTTTGGATGTAATATCTGTCACCATCTGAAAGATAGACATGACATGAATGTGGGCCCAGACATACAAACAGTACACAGGTGGAAGTACCAAAGATAGAGAGTGTATAAAATGTTCCTGTCAAATGGACACATCCTTGGATTTGTGCATACAGGTTAGCAGCACATTAGCTGGCTGTGTAGTATGGAATACTGATGTAGTCTGGCCAAACACTGGCAGACCACAAAAGGGACAGGTGTGAAGTACTGAGAAACCACTGATGTCCCTGTACAAGCCAGCATAAGGGGAATTCCCCACTTATATCTGTGAATCAGCTGCAAGTAGCTTCTATAACACACATGCACTCAGCTCACCCCACCATCAGCCACAGGTACCTCACAGGTCATAGCCCTACTGTTGGGAATGAGTACAATATGACCACCACTTCTGCATGGGAATACAGAATGCAGCATGCTGAAAAGGTGTCCCATGAAGGTGTGTCTCTAGCTGTAAGCAACACCCTGCCAGCATCCACACCAATGAATTAATAAGGACAGAAACTATTGCCATTAATACCTTTTGCACCTACCCTGTCACCCTAGGGGAATAGAGTGGCTTGCAGCCTGAGACTGTAGGAGTGACGAATGCACTGACCTGCTACAGATGGCCTACAACACTACCAAATGCCCTACAGTCCTCTGTCAAAGGCCTGTGTCCCGCTCGTACTGCCAATGTATGTTATCTCATGGACTCCCAAATAAAGATATTACACAGTCCACAGAACACAAATGCAAGGCCATGTTGACAAATCTCAGTAGCATGTCCACCATGTCCTACTGCATCAACTGTGGACCAACCACTAAATACTGCTTGGATGAAGTGATAACTATAGGAATACTTATCAGATATAATTTGCATAATGTTAGGAAGAGAATAGAATAACATGGGGGAGGGCTAGAAGCATGAATGCCATGGAGTGCTTGAAGTCTGAAACTCTGATGTGTGCACATACTATCCCTGCCTGCAAACACTGGAATGGGTGGCTACAAACCTGCTCGTAAACCACAATGTAAAGGGGTAATGACTCTGAGCCCTGCTTCTGGGTAACCTGTGTGAATCTGTACAGCTATGAGGTATGGCCACAGCAGGATATGGCCATTCTGTCACGTCAATGGATGTACAAGCATGGAATCCTCGGCAACAATAGTGCCAAGGTGCTGAACCATTTACACAGACCCATCATCAAGTGTCTGCAGCTCCCCCTCTAGAATGGCATGATTGTGCAAGAATATGTAGGTTGCAGACCACAATACTGGACACAGCTTCATTCATCTTGCATTTCCCAGGAAATTACTGCGAGCAAATATGTATACCTGTCAGTAGTTGATGACATAATACATCACAGTGTAAAACAATACATATGTCTGAATATCTCTGCTAACACCAAAACCATATAGCAGAAGCAGCACAGACACAATTATTTACAGTATCCCACTATCCTTTGCCCACTGTGACCACATATTGTCAACCTATCTACAGATATCCTGCAGAAACATGGTTGCTAGCTATAGGTGTAGAACACAAATGCCTGCACTGTAGTACAACCTACCTGGAATGGATTCACACATTCAATACAGAAGGTCATACTGGGCATGCTCCCACACTTAGAGAAATGAAGCCCATGTCTGGCAACAACAGTGGAGTATACATATCTATCAGTCACAGATGTCTGTGCACACACTCCACATTGCACACCAGTCATGCTTTGCACACACATTTCATAGGAATACACACATATATCAAAGGGCAACACGCTATAATAGGTCAAACATACACATATATAGATGTGGGGAAGAAAGTGACAGACGGTGACAAAGAGCCTCCCATCATGAGGTCTGTCCCACCTAGCATACATCCAGTTGGCCAATATCACATGATATGCAAATGTCTATCACTGTAGACGTTTGCTTCTGGTAGCCCTCAGCACTATAGTGTCTGTGGTGCTTATGTTAACTGTGTAACATAACAGTACAAGTCATTATTCATCTAGCAGTTGTATACACAGTCCTGTCTAAAGTAAAGTTGTGTGTGACTGAGTGTTGTGTGTGTGCTTCCAAAGGGATGGTTTATGGCCCATTCGCACACACTGCACTCTCCATTGCCCTACTTTAGCTACCCTGCTGATGTCATTCACCTTGAACTATACCTTTGGAGAAGGGCTAGCCCTATAAGCTCCATGGCACATGCTATAACTGTGTAATGCTATAGTGTGATGTCCTAATTAGGTAGGAGTTCTAATCCCAGACATGGCAACTGTGAAACTATGTGTGTGTGTGTGTGTGTGTGTGTGTGTGTGTGTGTGTGTGTGTGTGTGTGTGTGTGTGTGTGTGTGTGTGTAGGGATAAATGCTTTTGAGGCCATTTACCGTCACTACAATTTCCATTGCTCTAGTTTGGCAAGCCTGCTGATGTCATTCACCTTGACATACACCCTTGGAGAAAGGGTAGCCCTCTAAGCTCTATGGTGCATGCAATAACTGCGTAATGCTATAGTATAATGTATTAACTAGGTATGAGTTCTAATCCCAAACATGGCAACTGTGAAACTCTGTGTGTAGGGATCACCTTTGGAGAAGGGCTAGCTCTATAAGCTCCATGGTGAGTGCTATAACTGTGTAATGCTATAGTGTGATATATTAGTTAGGTAGAAGTTCTAATCTCAGACATGGCAACTGTGAAACTCTGTGTGTATTTGTTTGTGTATGTAGGGATCAATGCTTTTGAGGCCATTCAGTCACTACACTTTCCATTACCCTACTCTAGCAAGCCTGCTGATGTCATTCACCTTGAAATACACCGTTGGAGTATGGATAACCCTATAAGCTCTGTGGTGCATGTGATAAATGCGGTGCACTGTAGTAGCAATACATAGCTATGTAGGGGTTTGAATCTCAGTGCTGGCAAGTGTTTGTGTATTTTTGTCATAACTATCCTGTGTGGAGGTACCTGTGATTGTGTAATAACAGAACTCATTTTGGGGTGGGTTTTGCAAAATTCATATATTGAGGACCTACTATATGTCACAATGTACCTTACAAGGACAACAGATGTTAAACAGCAGAGAGGCTGGTGTAGACAATCCATACCTCTACATGTGACATTATGGATCAGTGAACAATATAGACAACCCTTGTATTACCCAGAGAACACTCTCCACCCATGTCTCATGCACAAACACACTTGGCTAGTTAACAACCACTATATTGGTCATTCCCTGAATATTGCCCACAGATAGTAAGCACGGTGTGATTGCAGTGGACTACAGATGACATGGCACCCTGTTCCATCCCTACAATAGGCAAATAATTGCTTACAGTGGTTGTTTGCTATGTTCTCCACTGGACGCCTGCAACAACTGTAGAGTCTGCAAATGTAACCCACAAATGGAATAGCATGCCTTATACACATGCCCTGTATGGACAGATGCCACTAACACCAGTGAATATCTGTATCATGCTGTCACAACCTCAGTACCTTAGCCAGTTCTCACCACATGAGGTCAGGAATGCCACATCAGATGATAACAATCTGTCCACACAACATGCCATAGAGACCCCATGTACACTTCCACATGTCACAGAACATGCATGTGGGACATGTGTACAACCCATACACTGTCCACGTTATGTAATATAGAACACATACATGGCAAGCATTGCACAGCACTGGCCACCCACAATAGTAACCCAGATGAGTGGATGATAAATACAACATCCATCTGTGTGGCCCAATCCAGGGACTACACCCCTGAGCCACACTGGAGACCATTTTCATGTGGCCTGATGCCAAGGTATACACTTTGCCTAACCTTGTACAGCCTTCTGGCACAGTCAACTACTACACACCTGTGAAGTAATGAACCCATGCATGTCAGTACTGGCAAATGTGTGTGTGTGTGTGTGTGTGTGTGTGTGTGTGTGTGTGTGTGTGTGTGTGTGTGTGTGTGTGTGCGTGTCTGTGCATGCACATGGAGTTTGATGATTTTGAAGCCATCCACACTCACTACACCTCCCATTGCCCTAGTGTAGCATGCCTTCTGATGTCAGTCACCTTGAAATACCCATTGGTCATATATCAGCCTGATAAGCTCTGTGGCACAAGTGATACTTGTGTAATACTGTAGTGTAGCAAACTAGGGTGTTAGGAGTTCTAATCCTGAACCTGCCAACTGTGATAATGAGTGTGAGTCCCTGAGAGAGTGTGGTTGTGTCTTCCTTGATACCTGCTTTTCTGGACAGCCACATGTACTACACTTACTTTATCCCTCCTATATCACTGTTGCTGATGTCACTCACCTTCAAAGATACCTTTGGACAGCTTTCAAACATGTAAGCTCTATGATGCATGCAATAGCTGCTTAACAATATAATAGCAATACATATTCCAGTAGGGGTTTGAAACCCAGTACTGGTAAGTGTGTGACACAAATATGCTTAACTCTTACTCTCCTACCCCCCTTACTATGTCTCTCTTGCTACCTCTTTGGTGGATGTGGAAATATATGCCTGCTTTGCATAGGCAGCAACTTGTGTTTTGTAAGTGATGCTTATGATCAGCTGATGGCCTGTGCACAAATTGCAGTCACCCACTAACTAATTGCATGTGGAAGACCTGTGATATCATTCCTGGTTCAAGGCTCTCGAGAGCACCCCGGCACTATCAGGCTTTACCTCATATCATGCGTTCCGGCCCCAAAATCCGGACAACACCAAGAAAGGAGGGGGGGTGTCTATATTCATCAAGAACACCCACACCTCAAGGTTGGTGGCAACGCACGATGCATCGGAGACCATCCAGGTGCAATTAACCATAGACAAGACTGCTCTGCAATTTGTAGCATGTTACAGGCCACCCTCCCAATCTCAGGAACTTCACATAGCTTTCCTGAAAACACTGGAAGGGATAAATGTATCTCCAAACACCATCATACTAGGTGATTTCAACTACCCGAATATAGACTGGGATCACTACTCAAGCCCCAACACTCTAGCCCAAAGGTTCCTAGAGTTCATAAACTCAAATGCCATGGAACAACTAGTCACCATCCCCACAAGAGGAGATAACATACTAGATCTCATCATCACGAACATGGGGTCACAATGTTCAACACCAGAAGTATATCCCTCACTGGTGAGATCAGACCATAAACTAATCTCACTGGAAGTCCACATCCTGCCCCCACCTGAGATAAAAAAGACCACAGTGAAGAACTTCTCAAAAGCTGACTTCACACTTCTAAAGGCTAGTGTGGTCTCTTTTAAGGCCCCTGAGACTGCGGAAACCATTATTCAAGCCGCTAAATCACTTACAAATGCCTTCTACTGGCACCTACAGGACTGCATAGATCAGGCAATCCCAAACAAAACAAAGACTCTTTGTACCAAAGGCAAGCGTCCAGTTTGGTGGACCCTGGCCATAAACAAGCTCTACAACAAAAGGGGGAAGCTACTACAAGATAGAGCAAAATCCTTAAAAGGGAAAACACCCTTGATCATTATAAGTAAAAAATTAAGAACTCTCATAAAATCATCCAAGGCAAATTTTGAGAGAAAAGTCACTAAGGACTCAAAGGACAATCATAAGGCCTTCTTTAGCTATGTTAGAAACCTGGGAGGAAACTCCCAGATATGCTCAGAATTAGTTCAAAATGATGTAAAAATTACTGAACCTACAGACATTGCCAACATACTGGCTGACAGGTTCAGTGCAAACTGCCCCCCCCCCCCAAAAGGTGAGATATCTATACCAGAGAATTATAGCCCCCCCAAACATCTCTAACGCTCAGGTGAGAACTGCTCTCTCAAGGCAAAAACACAGCATCCATGGGACCAGATGGTGTCCCCGGATGTGTGCTCCATGAACTCAATGAGGAATTAAACCCGCAGTTAGGGCAGCTGTTTAATCTTAGCCTCACCTCAGGATCGTGCCTAAGGAGTGGCGACGGCAACTGTGGTCCCACTTCACAAAGGAGGTGCCTCCACCGACCCGGGAAATTACCATCCCATCAGCTTGACAACCTTGATCTGCAAAGCTATGGAGAGGATCATAATGGAACTCATAAATAAAGACATAGGAGACTTGCAGACTTTGGATCCGACCCAGTTTGGCTTTGTCAAGGGCAGATCATGCCTTTTAAACCTGGTGGACTTTTTTGAAACAGTCACCAAGGCCATTGATGAGGGAAAGGCAGTCCACACAGCCTACCTCGACCTGGCAAAGGCTTTCGACACAATACCCCACTCAGGTATCATTGAACAACTCATCAGCTTAAATGTAAACCCATACGTCACAAGATGGGTTGCAAATTGGCTAAGTGACAGAACCCACAGGGTCAGAGTTGCTGGCGCCATGTCAGACTCAAAGCCTGTCACAAGTGGTGTCCCACAGGGCTCAGTCCTGGGCCCTCTCCTGTTCGGCATCTACTTTTCAGAAGTACAAGCAAACACAGGAGGATTATGGCTGACAAAATTTGCAGATGACTGCAAACTGGGCGCCATAGTTGAGAACACATCTCACACAGATATCCTTCAGAAGGGTCTTATAGAAACGGAAAACTGGTGCCAGAACCATGGCCTAAAGTTAAACGCCAAAAAATGCATAGTCATTCCCTTCGGGAAAAACAAGGTTACCCCTAGCTACCATATAGGCGGCAACCCACTAAGCACAGAAGAGGTTATCAGGGATCTGGGTACCCAGGTTGACAGTAACCTTTCATTTGATACTCACGTTGCCAAAGTAGTTAGGAAGACCTTCTACATTGCCCACCTGATCATGAAGGGATTCACATCTAGATCAAGGAAAGTCATCGTCCCCCTGTACTCATCACTCATCAGGCCTATGATTGTGTTCAATGCCCCATTCTCAATGTATCTGACCGACACCTGCAGCAACTGGAAAGGCCCAAAGTTCCTCACCAAAAGGATAAAGGGTCTCAAAAATATGTCCTATGCTGCCCGACTGAAGGAACTTCAGCTCTACTCAGTCGCCTACCGTCTGCTCAGAGGTGACCTGTGCCTGACATACAAGGCCATGTCCAACCCAGAATTGATGAACATGCTTCACCTCAAAAAATCTAGATCCCTCAGAACTACAAGGGCAGGAGACTTAAACCTTGACACGGTTATTAATAGGACGTGCTGGAGGGACAGATTCATCACCCGGAGACTCCCTATGCTGTGGAACAAAATCCCGGTACATGTGAGGCAGAGCACCTCGCTGGCTTTGTTCAAGAGAAATCTTGACCAATGGATGGGAGATCGCAGATATACCCCAGGGATTTTCTCAGTGTCACTGCTTGACAGAGGCACAGCAAAATAATGGGCATAGTATCCTCCAAACTAAAGGGGTGGCGAAAGCCACAAAACTCTGGCTAGGCTTATAAATGCCCTTGGGCAGATAGCCTAGTATGAACTTATGAACCTATGAACCTATGAACCTATAGCCAACTGCATGGAAACACACTCCTATAACTAAGAACTTCATGTGGGGGTTGGCCCTTTTCATTCACTGTGAGCAGGACTTCATGTGGCTGTTTGACAAACAGCATCACAGTGGGTAGTTGGATATACCTCTTACAACATACACTGTGGAGACAAGCTAACAAACAGGAGGGGATGTTCCAGATATGAGGACAGAATGTCAGTATTGCTCTTCTACATTTGAAGTAATGGTTTAACAGGGTTTGTGTGGATATAGCTGGTCTACATTATTTAATATCTGTCATGACAGTGTTATGTGGCTGGGGAAACTCCAACCTGTAAGGCTATCTGCAGATAGTGTTTGAGGTCTTACATGTGCTGTGTTACTCACACATTTCCTATTTTTATAAAAGCAGTAGCATAATCTGAGGATTGCAGACAGTACATGGTGACAGCCATGTGAGTTACTGACTTCTTATCCCTCAGTAGACATATGGCACAACAAACCCTGTTACACCAGTAAATGTATGGGTTTATCACAGCAACATGTCAATATTGACCATATGTTAGTGCCTCCAGCCAGAACTCTGTCAGCCTTTGTATATATGTCATGCAGTAAGAGGTGCATATGTTCAGTACGTCATTATTTACTGAAATCATACCTGATAACAAGCCAGTAAGATACCAAACTTCTAGACATGTTATGTATAGTAGGTCATATATTTGAGGACAAAACCTGGATATTCTGTTGTAGTGTGTACAGTAGTGAGGTCTGTGTACTTATGGTGATTGTCGACAGAGTGTTTAGTGTGAATATGTACCTTGGCCTGTGTACAGACTGTGGTTGATGTCATTATACATGGTCCTGTGCTATGTGATGTTGTATGCTGCTGCAGTGTATGGTACCCTATCGTCGTACATGTTTGTAGGCCCAGACCGACACATGTCCCATACCACAGTAAGGCATCGGAATACACTGTGTATTGGCCCAGTATATGTAGGGTTGGTGTGTGAGAGGCACATATGAAGATGGTGTTGTTCACACAGTCCATATACTGTAATATTAAGTATACTTACCATATGTGACTGTGGCTGTGTTCACATGTCTTGCACTAAGGGGTGCCATGTATACCTATGGACTGAACAGACTGTGTCAGACTGTCCGCATTTTATCATTATTTATTTATTTATTTATTTACATTTGTTGACTGGGAATGTCCGACTGGACGCAGGTCCATTTTCAGCAGAGGCCCAGGGAGAAAAGCTCCACAAATTAAAATATTGCAGACATAGTTACAGATGAAGAATCCTAGCAATTAAAATATTACAAACATAGTTACAGATGAAGAACATAGTACATTCAGCAGATAACTAGCATCTGTTCTATCCATGAAGTCATAGCAGATATTAACAATTGTTACAATAAGAAGTTACTGCCATATAATAAGTAGATAGGCATGGAAGTATCAGAGCTTGCTGTAATCAAAAGTAGTTTGTGGGGTGGAGGAGAGGTAGAGGGTAGATGGAGTGGGAGAAGTTAGAGGGGAGAGTTACAAGGGCATAGCCAGCATCTTTTTTAGGTGTGCTTTAAGTAAAGCTTTGAAGTGGGTGCATGATGGTAGAGAGGTTATTGTGGTGGGGGGGTTCAATAATTTGGCTATAGCGCTGAAGAATAGTGCTTCTCCAGCAGTGTTATTGGCTCTAGTAACCGGTAATAGATTTTTGTTGATGGATCGTAGTGGTCTGGTGGTGAAATAGGGTTGGAGTAGATACTGGAGGGATGGGACCTTTAGAGGATGGTTAACCAGTTTGTGGGTGAGTGCGAGTTGATACCATTGAAGGAGGTGAGGGAGCTCTAGCCAGCCTAGTTCAATAAGTGAGAGACAGTGGTGACTGTGGTAGGATGCCCCGGTGGTGAATTTGGCGATTTTGTTGTAGCAGGTCTCAAGTTTATTTAGATTGCATTGCCTTAGGTTGGTATATATTGGAGAGGCATAAAGCAGGGTGGAGATAAGATGCGAATTTGCAACTAAAATCCTAGCTGCTTTGGCGAAGAGTTGCTTATTCCTGTATAAGGCTCCTAGTTTTTGGTGGACTTTGTTTATGGTCATGGATATGTGAATGTCAAATTTGAGACTGTTGTCTATTTCAACTCCTAGCAAATTGGTGTGATCTGTTGGGTGGATAGTGGTGCTGTCTTTTGCTGTGATGTTAAAGTCAGAGTTGTTTTGAGTATGTTTGGTGGGTTTGAAGATGAGGAGTTTAGTTTTGTTTGGGTTGAGTATTAACTGGGCATCAGATAGCCATGTTTCAACAGAGGAAAAGGCATCCTGTGTGACCTTTTGCAGTTCGGGTAGGGACTGGGCTGAGCAGATGATGGTTGAGTCATCTGCATATTGTATGAGTGTGCCATGTTTGATGGCAGAGGCTAAATTATTGGTGAAAATAAAGAAGAGTAGGGGTCCAAGGATGGATCCTTGGGAAACACCAATAGAGACAGGTAGTTGGGGAGATATGTCATTTTGCCATACAACAGATTGCTGGCAGTCAGACAGGTAACTTTGAAACCAGATGGTGACTGATTGAGAAAAGGATAGTCAACTGAGTACAGAGAGGAGTTGTTTGTGAGGGACCATGTCAAATGCTTTAGATAGGTCTAGGAAAGTAGCAGAGGAGAGATGGCCATTGTTTTTATGGTGAAGGATAGTGTTAGTAAAAGAGAATAAGGCAGTGGTGGCGCTATGGTTTGGTCGGAAACCATGTTGAGTATTAGAAAGGAGGTTTTTAGTAAGGAGGTAGTCTGAGATTTGAGAGTGAATGCATCTCTCTAGTATTTTGGAGAGTGGTGACAGAATCGCTATGGGGCGGTAGTTGATTAGTTCTGTGGATGGGCTGCCTTTGTGAAGAGGAATGATGTGTGATATTTTCCATAGTGTAGGGACATAGCATTCTGACAGAGATCAGTTAATCGAGATTGATACTGGTAGGCTAGGGCGTCACCTGCAATTTGTAGGAATTCACTTGGGAGGTTGTCTACTGCTAATTTTGTGGGTTTAAGTTTAGTTAAGAGTTTTCTTATGTTGGAGGTAGGAATGGGAGAAAATGAGAAGAGTGTGGGGAGATTACTGGGTGAAGGTGTGGGGTGTAGGGGAGGGGGTTGTGTTGTCTAGCTAGTGATAGTACGGTTTGTGTGAAGTGTGTGTTGAATGAGGTAGAAATATTTTCTGAGGAGTGAGGAATGTTAGGTGTAGGGGTATTGATTTTACCTGGGTGGAGGATGGAGTTTATGGAGGTCCAGAATTGTTTGGGGTCATATCTCTACTGTATTCCACAGAATCATTACTGTGATTTGTGTGTTACTGTTCTATGATGATCTTATGATGTCTGCAGTAACTGATGGTGTACATGTCAAAATCAAATGTGACTTCCCACACAACATTTCTGTTAAGATAACACCTGTTACAGTAGCAAAAGTTTACATGTATACCTGCAATACTTACATGACATCCCCTTGCACTAAGAGGTTATGACTATGGTGCTAAGGTATGACTCCACTACATGTTATGGACATATGTTATACATATATATATATATATATATATATATATATATATATATATATATATATATATATATATATATATATATATATATATGTATATATATATATATATATATATATATATATATATATATATATATATATATATATATATATATATATATATATATATAGACAGGCACTGGATGGTAGTGAAGAGTTACCAAATAGCTGGGTAACTACAGCAGACCTAGTAAGGGAGACTGCTAGAAAGGTGCTTGGTATCACATCGGGACAGAGGAAAGACGACAAGGAGACATGGTGGTGGAATGAGGGAGTACAGAAAAGTATATAGGCAAAGAGGTTGGCAAAGAAGAAGTGGGATTGTCAGAGAGATGAAGAAAGTAGACAGGAGTATAAAGAGATGAGGTGCATTGCAAAGAGAGAGGTGGCGAAGGCTAAGGATAAGGCATATGAAGAGTTTTATGAAAGGTTGGACACTAAGGAGGGGGAAAAGGACCTGTACCGATTTGCTAGACAGATGGATCGAGCTAGGAAAGATGTGCAGCAGGTAAAGATGATAAAGGATAATGAGGGAAACATACTCACAAGTGAAGAAAGTGTGTTGAGGAGATGGAAAGAGTACATTGAGGGGTTGATGAATGAAGAGAATGAGAGGGAGAGAAGGTTGGATGATGTAGGGATAGTGAATCATGAAGTACAATGGATTAGGAAGGAGGAAGTAAGGATAACTGTGAAGAGAATGAAGAATGGAAAGGCTGTTGGCCCAGATGACATACCTGTGGAAGCATGGAAGTGTTTAGGTGAAATGGCAGTGAAGTTTTTAACCAGATTGTTTAATGAAATCTTAGAAAGTGAGATGATGCCTGAGGAATGGAGAAAAAGTGTTTTGGTACCGATTTTAAAGAATAAGGGTGATGTGCAGAGCTGTATTAACTACAGAGGGATTAAACTGATCAGTCACAGCATGAAGTTATGGGAAAGAGTAGTGGAAGCTAGGTTAAGAAGGGACGTGATGATTAGTGAACAGCAGTATGGTTTCATGCCAGCAAAGAGCACTACAGATGAGATGTTTGCTCTGAGAGCGTTGATGGAGAAGTACAGAGAATGTCAGAAGGAGTTGCATTGTGTTTTTGTAGACTTAGAGAAAGCATATGACAGGGTGCCTAAAGAGGAGTTGTGGTATTGTATGAGGAAGTCAGGAGTGTCAGAGAAGTATGTAAGAGTGGTACAGGATATGTACAAGGGTAGTGTGACAGCGGTGAGGTCTGCGGCGGGAGTAACAGATGCATTTAAGGTAGAGGTGGGGTTACATCAAGGATCATCTCTGAGCTCTTTCTTATTTGCAATGGTGATGGACAGGTTGACAGACAAGATCAGACAGGAGTCCCCATGGACTATGATGTTTGCAGATGACATTGTGATCTGTAGTGAGAGTAGGGAACAGGTGGAGGACACCCTGGAGAGATGGAGATATGCTCTAGAAAGAAGAGGAATGAAGGTCAGCAGGACTAAGACAGAATATATGTGTGTGAATGAGCGGGAGGATAGAGGAAAGGTGAGGATGCAAGGAGTAGAGGTGGAGAAGGTGGATGAGTTTAAATACTTGGGGTCAATAGTACAGAGTATCAGTGAGTGTGGAAGAGAGGTGAAGAAGAGAGTACAGGCAGGATGGAGTGGGTGGAGAAGACTGTCAGGAGTGATTTGTGACAGACGAGTACCTGTAAGAGTGAAAGGGAAGGTCTCCAAGAGGGTAGTGAGACCAGCTATGTTATAAGGGTTGTAGACAGTGGCATTGTCAAAAAGGCAGGAGTTTGATCTGGATGTGGCAGAGTTAAAGATGTTAAGATTTGCACTGGGTGTGACGAGGGTGGACAGGATTAGGAATAACTATATTAGAGGGTCACCCCAGGTTGGAAGGTTTGGAGACAAAGCCAGAGAGGCAAGATTACATTGGTTTGGACATGTGCTTAGGAGGGATGCTGAGTATATTGGGAAAAAGATGCTAAGGATGAAGCTACCAGGTAACAGGAAAAGAGGAAGGGCTAAGATAAGGTTTATGGATGTGGTGAGAGAGGACATACAGGTGGTTAGTGTGACAGAGCAAGATGCAGAGGACAGGAAGAAATGGAACAGGTGATCTGCTGTGGCGACCCCTAACGGGAACAGCCAAAAGAAGATGAGATATATATATATATATATATATATATATATATATATATATATATATATATATATATATATATATATATATATATATATATATATATATATATATATCTACATTATATAGCTATATAGATATATACACATATACACACATACAAACGCACACACACACACACACACACACACACTTATATATATATATATATATATATATATATATATATATATATATATATATATATATATATATATATATATATACATATATATATATGCATATACATATACATACACACGCACACACACATATATATATATATATATATATATATATATATATATATATATATATATATATATTCCCGGTTACCTATTACAAAATTGGAGTTACGGAACTTCGAATACCATATGGTCAACACCATATGATCGAAGTTCTGTGACTTCAAAATTAAAAAAAATAAAATAAAACAAACAAAACTTACCCTCACAGGTTGAAGCACCGTGGGCAAGCTCCCCTGCACCCACCACACCCCCCACTACATAAATATACTAACTCCGAGATCACACTTTAATGCACTACGGTGCAGAAAGGAAAGATTTCCCTTTCCTACACTGTAGTGCAATCTCGGAGTTGGATTATTTATATAGCTGGGGGTGTGGGTTTTTACACCCTTTATTTATTTATTTTTTTATTGTCTATTTTGATGATTTTGAATTTAAAATTGTTTGATCATTTAAGGTCAACCTTAAGTAATTCGAACAACTGAAAATTCAATGTTCCAACAAGAACCCCATATACACATATGTATATGTTTACATATATATATATACAGATATATATGTATATATATCTTCATATATATATATGTATATATATATATATATATATATATATATATATATATATATATATTTATATATATATATATATATATATATACACAGATAGCTCTATATATGTTCATATATATAAATCGCAATTTACAGATATATAGCAATGCATATATATAAATATGTATGTGTATGTACATGTATACATATATCTACATATGTGTATATATATATATATATATACATATCTATATATATATATATATATATATATATATATATATATATATATATATATATATATATATATCCATATCCTTGTTATGTGTACACATTACTGCTGCATATACCTTCCCAGATGTATCACACCGTATTTATCTGATATGTGTATATTTAGATAAAACAACATACTTGAGTCAACATTAATATCACTTACAAGTACTACACAATTGCAGAAGTCAAAGCAGTTGTTCAATACTATTCAGTATGTGTACTGACAGATATATTGGAAAAAAAAACATTAAGCATCTTTGGAGCTATGATGGCTTAGTGGTTAAGTGATGTTACTGTAGTTACAGGGTCTTGGGTTCAAGGGCTGTTTGTTCCTTTGCTAGGGAGAACAAGGACTGTTGGATGCAGAGTGGTTAAGACAGTTATGAGCAGCTTGATCACATTCCAGTCTGATAAAATAGCAGGGTAATGACATTTTTAATAAGTGTATTTAATTCCATGTACATAACATGCATCTATGTGCTGTCATTACAGTGACAAGGGGTGTGAGTCTACTGTCTGGGACACCTGAGTATATATGGCTTGTGCAACACTCTTTTCCATTTGAATGTGTTACATACATGGGTAGTATCCCAGGTTATATGCAGTCACACGGGCATGTAGTGTATCATTACGTTACTGCTATTGACAGTGCTTTCGCATGGAAGAGTAGATTGCAGGTTTTAGTACTGGAACCAAACACCCCTGCATGCAAAGATGGACTGTCTGTCCTGAGGAGGAGTCCTCACTGTCATGTTCTTGGTGTGTGAGCTGTGTGCCATTAAGTATTTCCTACTGGATATTGATCTGACATGTAGATATTAACTGTAGACTACTGTGTGTATAGTACATGTCATTGAGGGCTGCTGTCATGTAGTAATGGCATACCTATCAGTGTCAGATGTCTATCTGTCAATACAGTCATCCTACTGCATAACCAGTTGGCTAGCTGATGTCTATGTTCAGATGTGCAGATGTCAGGACTGCATCTTGGCTGCTTACAGGCAAGCTATGCTTGAGTGACACGAACATGTCTGCTCAGCTGTGTTATGAATGCAACAGCTAGGAATCCAAACCCTGTACACACCACATGCCATGGGTACCTCAACTACACTACCACAGTCAACAGAACATGCTTGGGTACAGGTCTCAAAGACAGACACTGACCATGTTATGTAATACATATTGCATACATGTGAACTGGAGCACCTCACTGGCCCTCTGCAAGAGGCAACCAGATGATTGGATGTTGCATGTAACTTTCACCCTGAGGATCACCCCCATGGCATCTGTTGATAGATGGCCTGCTGGCAAATGGCAGGTGGCATGATACCACTGTACCCACATCCCCTACTCTTCCCATATCTCCATGGACAATATCCTTGTACACACCTATGACCACCTGCACCTATGGACCCCGGTACTGACAAATGTGTATGTGTGCATTACTGAGAATAACAGTGTCTGTATGTTTGTAGACCTGTAGTTGATAATACCCTGAGGCCCTTCACACCCACCGCACCCCCTATTGCCATAGTTTGATATGACTGCTGCTGTAATGGACATTACATGTACCTTGTTACACTCTTCACCCTAAGGGCTACCTGGAGCTTGCAGTACTAGCAAAACACTGATGTACAAATGGGTTGATAGGCATGGGTTACCCTCTGTGTTCTGGCAAGTGTGTGTATGTGTGCAAGTGTGCATATTTGTAGGATACAGCATTCTGAGGCCACATTCTCCTAATGCAATACACCTTGCCACACAGTATTAGGAATAGTGATGTTGCTGATCATAGCAGAGCCATGACAATGCATCACCCTACTATCCCTGTGGCATGTGCAATAGATGAATATCCCTGTAGTAGCACTCTTGAGATAGACAAGGGGCTGTATTGCAGTCCTGGTCAATGTTTGATGGTGGGTATATCAGAGTATTATCATGGGTTTCAGTGAGTATAATTCCCAATGTGGGGTGTGGGTTCTAAGTACACTGTCTTTACACCATGGTACCCCCAGTACATGTCCCATGTTCCACTGTATGGTGACCACTATCACCATCAGCCATACAGGTAACTGATAGCACTTTCCAGCCCAGTGATGCATGTGCTGTGTGCAACTTATCTGTAACAGAATGGACACACTGACAATGTAGTTAGCACTGATAAACCCAGGTCTCTCAGATGTGTGTATGACTGTTATGTGTTTGTTAGTGTGTATATTACAGTATGTCACACTATGCATTGTTCATAAACAACCAGTACATCCCCCATTACCATACTGTATAGGGCCTGGTGATGTTCTTCACTCAACATGTAACATGGAACACATCTCATCCTAAAAGCTGTGTGGTGTATGCAGTTAAGGCCACACACATCAGTAGCACTACATTCCTAGGTAGGGGTTCTAGTCCCAGTGTTGCCAAGTAAAAGTGTGGCTGTATGTGAAGGGATCTACTTTAGTTTGCAGAATATACATGTCCCCAGGAGGTCATCTGTCTGATAACAGCCTGACTAATGCTAACATTTCACAGGTATCATCCTGTGGAAATTCATTCCATTACAACTAGTAGTAGATGTGTAAATGCCCTCTTCCCCACTGTATATCTGTACAGCGATACTGGGGTTGGTATATATAGCTGAGTGTGGATCTTGTGGACACAGCCACCATCATTGCAGTTATTGCTGAGTGCATCCGCCGCTTAGTTGGCTGTAATACTGTACAGTTCATGTTAACAGGTTAAGTAGTTAATCACACTATCTGCAGTTCTACACCACCTCACACCCTCCAAAGGGTAGGGCTGTGCCACCCACGTCAGCATACCTATGTTTACTGGGTTGTGGATTGCACTACATTAGGGAAGGGAACATATACCCTGTCAGTACCATCGTCAATGACATTAAACTAGCATACTGTTTATTTACCAATGTGTTGTTGTGCCTATTCTGTCTTGGTGGAATTACATAGGCTAAAATGGGTTCCTTGCAAAAATACATACATCCATGTGTACAGTATTCTCTGTGTATTGCATCAACACCAAAGCCTCTGTGTGTTATACACAAACATGTGGTGTGTATCACCAAGTACACTTACCATTGTCCACTGTATACTGCTGACATCAACAACCATGCACTCACCTGTATACACCCCCAGGCCTATCAGGCATGTGGCACATGCAGTAACTATTATGCAGACCTGTGACGCGTGTTCAGGTGTACCCAGGATATGTCACAGTCAAGTGTCACCACAGTGCCATATCCCTTGTAGAAAACAACAGCAGACCAACATCCTGCTGACACATGGACACCCACAACACAAACAGAATACATTATGGAGACCACATTCAGTCAGTGTTAATAACAGCTATAATGCATCGTGGCTGGACAGCTACACTTCCTGACATGTAAGCATTAAACTTTAGTGCTGAAAACATGTTACACAGCATTACATTGGTACACCATAATACAGTCATCCTGTGCATCAGAACCACATTAGCCTGTCTCTGCATCGATGCTATGGATGACAGGGATGTGGCACAGGTATCATCATATGCATAGGGTGTGTTGTCAGTTTGCCAGAGACCTAGGCTGAGCCATACATTTGACATAATGTGTGTGTGTTAGGGGTTTTCATTATTAATTGGGCTGTTGAGATGTGGTGTATGTAGGTATGGGGTTGCCCTAACTGTATTGGTGATGTGTGTGTGTGTGCATGCATGCACACAGTTCTGCCATGTGGCTGCCCTATAAAAGGGTTTGTTGGACAGCTGCAGACCATACCTGGCAGGGTGTGCAGTTCTCCATCTCTGGCCATGGACATGAGAACGGTGCCTGCCAGGGGTGCCACAGGCACCACCAGGTACAGGCCACAATATGGTACTCTCACCTGATGATGACATCTTTCTGCTGGATTCAGGTCCCTCTTGGGACCAGCCAAGGCCACATGCATGTGGCCTGCTGTGTTATTGTGTAGACAGCACCCCACCTGCAGTGCTGGGGCTGGTACAGCCACTACGGAAGCAGCTCGACTTCCAGCTGTTGGGTTTGCTGGCCTACGTCTACATGGCCATTGCACTACTCCCATCATATGCTCAAACACAGACATTCCACGAATGAGGATTCCAACCATCTCACCCAACCGTCTATCCATGACCTCTGCAAAATAATGGTGGGCACCTGCAAGATCACAGATGTTGTCAATAACAGTGGAATGAGTAGCCTTCTGCAGCCTCAGACCCTGTCTGGTATACCATTCCATACATGCTTGCACCTCCATGACTGCTTGAATCATGCATCTGGTGACACCAGATGTGGCACTTCTGCCAGGTGCATGATAACCAGCAGGCCTCCTATGAGCACCCCTGTACATCTTCCTGTGTGGTACCCTGGCGGGCATCTGGCTATGGCTGCTGTGTCCAGACACATGTGCCATAGACACCACACTGTCCTGCCCCATGCCACCACCCACCAACTGTCCCTCATCTATGGCCACTTGTGATGGGGTATGTGTAGGCAATGTGACTGTGTGCAGAGATGGGGTGGATAACAGTGGGATGTTAAATGATGGTGCAGCTTCAGCCCCTGACAACCCTGCCTGTACCTCAACACACCTATCATTATTGTTAGTGTCTGTATGGACACTAACATCAGTTTGCCTGCAGGAGGGACCCTGACCCACCTCGCCACCTGTGAGAGGAAAACAAGAAATGCACTTTAAGACCTATACGACATTGCTTAACAGTACACACACACACACACACACACACACACACACACACACACACACACACACACACACACACACACACACACTTACAGGTAAGGTTGCACAAAGATATTACACACAGACCTCTCATTACCCATCTGTCAACATGCATGACATATGGCACTCAACAGCATGCAGTGCAGCTATAGTCAATCCCTGTTACCAACATTATACATCTCTGTGATGCATGGGTTGTGTTAGTAGTTAGAACACACTGCACCCATGTACACAGTATTGCTGTGCACCTGTTCAGCACCCTGACATGTACTGTGCACCATACCTCACAGGTATGCACGCCTTTGCTGAATGTGTATATGTGTGTTAGTTATGTTTACAGATCTCAACATCAGCGGTGCTTGTATGGCCAATAAAATACAATTACACTGACAACCTTCAAACCTTACTGTGGCTATGAGGAGTGTACACACCCTTATTGACATGGCACCCTCTTCCCTGATATGCCATGGGGACACATTACTGCATATGTTAAACATTACACAAACCTATGTGACATATGACCTGTGCAATCAAATGCAGTATCAAACAAATGTGTTAGTTGTGCAGATGCTGACTGAGATGCATACAGTTTGTGGGTGCATAAGTGTGCAAACACTTAACATGATGGTTTGTTGCACCAACTAAGTGTACTACACCAGTCGCTATTCCTGAGAGGGGTATACTAGCATGAGACATCTGCATTTGCCAGTATTTGGTCACTCTGCCCTACAAATGTCCCTCAACTCTGCATGATTGCAAGGTCAACTCATGTGCACAGCCCTTGGAGGTCACACAGTGCTGTCACTATTGCTATAGAGTCAGGGTTATGTCTTCACAATTCATGACCTTGACTGTGTGCAGATACAGCCATTCTTAGCAAGCTTTGGATGTCTGCTTCATTTCAGTGTTGTGTTTCAGGATGACACCCCCTCCCCATCCTCAGCCTTTTTGTAGATGCTTGACATCTATGGGCTACACATGTGTCATTTTGCAGTGTACAAAATTCAGAACACCATGTGCACCGGCCTAGTCCCTACTAATGAATGGTAAACATACAGGTGTACACTGGCACCAGCAAGGTACAGATGGGGATGATGGGCCTGAGGTGGGACGAGGTGTTGCTTGTGCAGCACATGTATCTTAATTGATACTGTCTGTAGGTTTCCAGCTTGGTCTTGGTGCACCATTACACATTGCAACACATGCCTTTGGGGGACATTTGATGTTATGCATATGCTACCTGTAGAGAGACCTGGTTGATGTTCCTGTGGAACAACTGTCCCATCTGATTACCCTAACCCATGGGCCATGCGATTGTCAACACAGGTACTGCTCAGCCAGTACTTGCTAGACATTCCTGCAACTCCCTCAGTGTTGCTGCATGTTACTAGGCAGCCTGCATGACTAGTTTGCAACATGTGTCATCATCTGTCTTGGATGGCCATCTGTTTATTTTCTACATTAATCTTGTCCCATACATCCTCGCCACATACATGTCTGTCTGCACTGTTTGCCATGGTATATGCAATGGTGAGGTAAGGCTACATGTTACTCTCCTGCATGCTACCTGTTGGGTATGGGATCCATTCCATGGCTTGTAAGATGTGTGCAAGCCATGGCTGCCTCTGTTGCAGGTAAGTGGGCACATTTGATGGACAAATGTCTTGGACAGCAGACCATTACTTGGTGTGACATTGAAGACCTGTACTTGCTGGAAGGTCCATACTCATGAAGCGTGAATGCTGTCAGTACCTCAAAAGCTGCTTCCACAATATGTTCTTTGGAGTGTATGCACACATATGCTTCCAGTGTTTGTTAAGGTATGTATTCCCCATATTTGCTGTCCTAACATAGGATTCCATATTACACATTCATTGCTCATGTTAGGACCACATTACAGGTTGTAAGGGTTGTGGAATGCGGTATTGTGATATGCCGTTGTGTAGATCTGTAACAGTTGCCATTGTAATAGTGATATATACACTGTTGTAGCACTGTATAAGGGTGATGTTTCAATCATGTTCCTACTGTAGGGCATTTGTCTCAACATTATGTTCATTTCTGTGCACACATCTTGCAATGACAGGTTGCTAGTTATATTGCAGGACTCTTACATACTCTTCAGATATGCCACCATGGTGACCATTGTGATGCAGTGCAGTTAACAGCAAAGATAAGTGGACATGTACAGCATGCATTATGGGTAGGTGTGTTAAATGTGTGCATGGCAAATACCATGGCCATAACATGGCTGGTGTATTGGCAAACCTGAACAAACAACACCATACTCACCAGCTACAGGCTGCTGCCCCAGAGGTATACCAGAAGGACCTACATAGTTGTGTGAGAGATGTGATGTCAGTACAGGGTGAGAGCAGTATTACAGTTCATCAACAATACAAACGCACAATACTACAGATTATGCACATCTGTTTATTACTACAACACAGCAACAGACCATATATATTTTATCTCACATATGCATGACTAAACTCTACAGATGCATATGGATAAGCAACAGTTGTCTACTGAT
Source organism: Protopterus annectens (assembly GCF_019279795.1). Taxonomy (NCBI): domain Eukaryota; kingdom Metazoa; phylum Chordata; order Ceratodontiformes; family Protopteridae; genus Protopterus; species Protopterus annectens. The sequence continues at coordinate 190,051,793 of NC_056732.1, forward strand.
GTGGCCTGTGGCCTTATCTGCATGCTCCTCATCCAT